>NW_018743266.1:0-62348 GCF_001683475.1 Chenopodium quinoa | reverse complement strand
TTTTATCCAATTAGCTTTGTTTCAATGTGTTTGACTTTCATTTGATTCAATTAGCTTTGTAGATTGCGTTTGACCTTCATTTGATTCAAAAAGCTCGTTTTGAATGTGTTTGACTTTTCATTTTATTTAATTAGCTCTGTTTTGAATGATTTTGACTTTCATTTGATTCAAATTAGGTTTGTTTGAATGTGTTTGACTTTCATTTGATTCAATTGGCTTTGTTCGAATGTTTTTGACTTTCATTTGATTTAATTAGCTTTGTAGAATGCATTTGACTTTCATTTGATTCAAATAGCTTTGTCTGAATGTGATTGACTTTCATTTGATTTAATTAGGTTTTTTTTTGGATTTTTTTGACTTTAATTTGATTCAATTAGCTTTGTTGAATGCATTTGACTTTCATTTGATTCAAAAAGCTCTGTTTGAATGTGTTTGACTTACATTTCATTTAAATAGCTTTGTTTGAATGTGTTTAACTTTCAATTGATTCCAATTAGCTTTGTAGATTAAATTTGACCTTAATTTGATTCAAAAAGATCTTTTTGAATGGGTTTTGACTTTTATTTGATTCAATTAGCTCATTTTGAATGTGTTCGTCTTTCATTTGATTCTATTAGGTTTGTTTGAATGTGTTTAAATTTCATTTGATTCAATTAGCTTTGTAGATTGCATTTGACTTTCATTTAATTCAAATAGCTTTGTTTGAATGTTTGACTTTCATTTGATTTAATTAGCTTTTTTTTTATTTTGTTTGACTTTCATTTGATTTAATTAGATTTTTTTAGTGTTTTTGACTTTCATTTGATTCAATTAGCTTTGTTGAATGCATTTGACTTTCATTTGATTCAAAAGTTTTGTTTGAATGTGTTTGACTTTCATTGGATTCAATTGGCTTTATTCGATTGTTTTTTACTTCCATTTGATTCAAATTAGATTTGTAGAATGCATTTGACTTTCATTCGATTCAAATAGCTTTGTCTGAATGTGTTTGACTTTCATTTTATTTAATTAGATTTTTTAGATGTTTTTTGACTTTCGTTTGATTCAATTAGCTTTGTTGAACGCATTTGACTTTCATTTTATTCAAAAAGCTCTATTTGAATGTGTTTGACTTAAGTTTTATCCAATTAGCTTTGTTCAATGTGTTTGACTTTCATTTGATTCAATTAGCTTTGTAGATTGTGTTTGACCTTCATTTGATTCAAAAAGCTCTTTTGAATGTGTTTTGACTTTCATTTTATTTAATTAGCTCTGTTTGAATGATTTTGACTTTCATTTGATTCAATTAGGTTTGTTTGAATGTCTTTCATTTGATTCAATTAGCTTTGTTTGAATGTGTTTGACTTTCATTTAATTCAATTAGATTTGATTTGACTTTCACTTGATTCAAATAGTTTAATGTGTTTTGACTTTCATTTTATTCAATTAGCACTGTTTGAATGTGTTTGACTTTCATTTGATTCAGATAGGTTTGTTTGAATGTGTTTGACTTTCATTTGATTCAATTGGCTTTGTTCAAATGTTTTTTACTTTCATTTCATTCAATTAGATTTGTAGAATGCATTTGACTTTCATTAGATTCAAATAGCTTTGTCTGAATGTGTTTGACTTTCATTTGATTTAATTGGATTTTTTAGATGTTTTTGACTTTCATTTGATTCAATGACCTTTGTTGAATGCATTTGACTTTCATTTTGATTTAAAAAGCTTTGTTTAAATGTATTTTGACTTACATTTGATTCAATTAGCTTTGTTTGAATGTGTTTGACTTTCATTTGATTTGATTAGCTTTGCAGATTGCATTTGACCTTCATTTGATTCAAAAAACTCTTTTTGAATGTGTTTGACTTTCATTTGATTCAATTAGCTCTGTTTGAATGTGTTTGACTTTCATTTGATTTAATTAGGTTTGTTTTAATGTGTTTTACTTTCATTTGATTCAATTAGGTTTGTTTGAATGTGTTTGACTTTCATTTGATTCAATTAGGTTTGTTGAATGTGTTTGACTTTCATTTGATTAAATTGGCTTTGTTCAAAATGTTTTTTACTTTCATTTGATTCAATTAGATTTGTAGAATGCATTTGACTTTCATTTGATTCAAATAGCTTTGTCTGAATGTGTTTGACTTTCATTTGATTTAATTAGATTTTTTTAGTTGTTTTGACTTTCATTTGATTCAATGAGCTTTGTTGAATGCATTTGACTTTCATTTGATTCAAAAAGCTTGTTTGAATGTATTTGACTTACATTGATTCAATTAGCTTTGTTTGAATTGTGTTTGACTTTCATTTGATTTGATTAGCTTTGCAGATTGCATTTGACCTTCATTTGATTCTAAAAACTCCTTTTTGAATATGTTTGACTTTTATTTGATTCAATTAGCTCTGTTTGAATGTGTTTGACTTTCATTTGATTCAATTAAGTTTTTTTTTTAATGTGTTTTACTTTCATTTTGATTCAATTAGCTTTGTTTGAATGTGTTTGACTTTCATTTGATTCAATTAGCTTTGTAGAATGCATTTGACTTTCATGATTCAAATAGTTTTGTTTAATGTTTTTGACCTTTTATTGATTTAATTTGAATTTTTTAGATGTTTTTTAACTTTCATTTGATTCAATTAGATTTGTAGAATGCATATGACTTTCAGTTGATACAAATTAGGTTTTGTCTGAATGAGTTTGACTTTTCATTTGATTTAATTAGATTTTTTTAGATGTTTTTGACTTTCGTTTGATTCAATTAGCTTTGTTGAACGCATTTGAGTTTCATTTTATTCAAAAAGCTCTATTTGAATGTGTTTGACTTAAGTTTTATCCAATTAGCTTTGTTTCAATGTGTTTGACTTTCATTTGATTCAATAAGCTTTGTAGATTGCGTTTGACCTTCATTTGATTCAAAAAGCTCTTTTGAATGTGTTGACTTTCATTTTATTAATTAGCTCTGTTTGAATGATTTTGACTTTCATTTGATTCAATTAGGTTTGTTTGAATGTGTTTGACTTTCATTTGATTGAATTGGCTTTGTTCGAAATGTTTTTTACTTTCATTTGATTTAATTAGCTTTGTAGAATGCATTTGACTTTCATTTGATTCAAATAGCTTTGTCTGAATGTGATTGACTTTCATTTGATTTAATTAGGTTTTTTTTGGATATTTTTGACTTTAATTTGATTCAATTAGATTTGTAGAATGCATTTGACTTTCATTTGATTCAAATAGCTTTGTCTGAATGTGTTTGACTTTTCATTTGATTTAATTGGATTTTTTTAGTTGTTTTTTTACTTTCATTTGATTCAATGACCTTTGTTGAATGCATTTGACTTTCATTTGATTCAAAAAGCTTTGTTTGAATGTATTTGACTTACATTTGATTCAATTAGCTTTGTTTGAATGTGTTTGACTTTCATTTGATTTGATTAGCTTTGCAGATTGCATTTGACCTTCATTTGATTCAAAAAAACTCTTTTTGAATGTGTTTGACTTTCATTTGATTCAATTAGCTCTGTTTGAATGTGTTTGACTTTCATTTGATTCAATTAGGTTTGTTTTAATGTGTTTTACTTTCATTTGATTCAATTAGCTTTGTTTGAATGTGTTTGACTTTCATTTGATTCAATTAGGTTTGTTTGAATGTGTTTGACTTTCATTTGATTCAATTGGCTTTGTTTCAAATGTTTTTGACCTTTATTTGATTTAATTTGAATTTTTTAGATGTTTTTTTACTTTCATTTGATTCAATTAGATTTGTAGAATGCATATGACTTTCAGTTGATACAAATAGCTTTGTCTGAATGTGTTTGACTTTCATTGATTTAATTGGATTTTTTTTAGATGTTTTTTACTTTCGTTTGATTCAATTAGCTTTGTTGAACGCATTTGACTTTCATTTTTATTCAAAAAGCTCTATTTTGAATGTGTTTGACTTAAGTTTTATCCAATTAGCTTTGTTTCAAATGTGTTTGACTTTCATTTGATTCAATAAGCTTTGTAGATTGCGTTTGACCTTCATTTGATTCAAAAAGCTCTTTTTGAATGTGTTTGACTTTCATTTTATTTAATTAGCTCTGTTTGAATGATTTTGACTTTCATTTGATTCAATTAGGTTTGTTTGAATGTGTTTGACTTTCATTTTGATTCAGGTAGGTTTGTTGAATGTGTTTGACTTTCATTTGATTCAATTGGCTTTGTTCAAATGTTTTTTACTTTCATTTCATTCAATTAGATTTGTAGAATGCATTTGACTTTCATTAGATTCAAATAGCTTTGTCTGAATGTGTTTGACTTTCATTTGATTTAATTCGATTTTTTTAGATGTTTTTGACTTTCATTTGATTCAATGACCTTTGTTGAATGCATTTGACTTTCATTTGATTCAAAAAGCTTTGTTTGAATGTATTTGACTTACATTTGATTCAAATAGCTTTGTTTGAATGTGTTTGACTTTCATTTGATTTGATTAGCTTTGCAGATTGCATTTGACCTTCATTTGATTCAAAAAACTCTTTTTGAATGTGTTTGACTTTCATTTGATTCAATTAGCTCTGTTTGAATGTGTTTGACTTTCATTTGATTCAATTAGGTTTGTTTTAATGTGTTTTACTTTCATTTGATTCAATTAGCTTTGTTTGAATGTGTTTGACTTTCATTTGATTCAATTAGCTTTGTTTGAATGTGTTTGAGTTTCATTTGATTTGATTAGCTTTGCAGATTGCATTTGACCTTCATTTGATTCAAAAAACTCTTTTTGAATGTGTTTGACTTTCATTTGATTCAATTAGCTCTGTTTGAATGTGTTTGACTTTCATTTGATTTAATTAGGTTTGTTTTAATGTGTTTTACTTTCATTTGATTCAATTAGGTTTGTTTGAATATGTTTGACTTTCATTTGATTCAATTAGGTTTGCTTGAATGTGTTTGACTTTCATTTGATTAAATTGGCTTTGTTCAAATGTTTTTTACTTTCATTTGATTCAATTAGATTTGTAGAATGCATTTGACTTTCATTTGATTCAAATAGCTTTGTCTGAATGTGTTTGACTTTCATTTGATTTAATTAGATTTTTTTAGTTGTTTTTAGACTTTCATTTGATTCAATGAGCTTTGTTGAATGCATTTGACTTTCATTTGATTCAAAAAGCGTTGTTTGAATGTATTTGACTTACAATTGATTCAATTAGCTTTGTTTGAATGTGTTTGACTTTCATTTGATTTGATTAGCTTTGCAGATTGCATTTGACCTTCATTTGATTCTAAAAACTCTTTTTGAATGTGTTTGACTTTTATTTGATTCAATTAGCTCTGTTTGAATGTGTTTGACTTTCATTTGATTCAATTAAGTTTTTTTTTAATGTGTTTTACTTTCATTTGATTCAATTAGCTTTGTTTGAATGTGTTTGACTTTCATTTGATTCAATTAGGTTTGTTTGAATGTGTTTGACTTTCATTTGATTCAATTGGCTTTGTTCAAATGTTTTTGACCTTTATTTGATTTAATTTGAATTTTTTAGATGTTTTTTACTTTCATTTGATTCAATTAGATTTGTAGAATGCATATGACTTTCAGTTGATACAAATTAGGTTTGTCTGAATGAGTTTGACTTTCATTTGATTTAATTAAATTTTTTTAGATGTTTTTGACTTTCGTTTGATTCAATTAGCTTTGTTGAACGCATTTGAGTTTCATTTTATTCAAAAAGCTCTATTTGAATGTATTTGACTTAAGTTTTATCCAATTAGCTTTGTTTCAATGTGTTTGACTTTCATTTGATTCAATAAGCTTTGTAGATTGCGTTTGACCTTCATTTGATTCTAAAAGCTCTTTTTGAATGTGTTTGACTTTCATTTTATTTAATTAGCTCTGTTTGAATGATTTTTGACTTTCATTTGATTCAATTAGGTTTGTTTGAATGTGTTTGACTTTCATTTGATTGAATTGGCTTTGTTCGAATGTTTTTTACTTTCATTTGATTTAATTAGCTTTGTAGAATGCATTTGACTTTCATTTGATTCAAATAGCTTTGTCTGAATGTCATTGACTTTCATTTGATTTAATTAGGTTTTTTTTGGATATTTTTGACTTTAATTTGATTCAATTAGATTTGTAGAATGCATTTGACTTTCATTTGATTCAAATAGCTTTGTCTGAATGTGTTTGACTTTCATTTGATTTAATTGGATTTTTTTAGTTGTTTTTTTACTTTCATTTGATTCAATGACCTTTGTTGAATGCATTTGACTTTCATTTGATTCAAAAAGCTTTGTTTGAATGTATTTGACTTACATTTGATTCAATTAGCTTTGTTTGAATGTGTTTGACTTTCATTTGATTTGATTAGCTTTGCAGATTGCATTTGACCTTCATTTGATTCAAAAAACTCTTTTTGAATGTGTTTGACTTTCATTTGATTCAATTAGCTCTGTTTGAATGTGTTTGACTTTCATTTGATTCAATTAGGTTTGTTTTAATGTGTTTTACTTTCATTTGATTCAATTAGCTTTGTTTGAATGTGTTTGACTTTCATTTGATTCAATTAGGTTTGTTTGAATGTGTTTGACTTTCATTTGATTCAATTGGCTTTGTTCAAATGTTTTTGACCTTTATTTGATTTAATTTGAATTTTTTAGATGTTTTTTACTTTCATTTGATTCAATTAGATTTGTAGAATGCATATGACTTTCAGTTGATACAAATAGCTTTGTCTGAATGTGTTTGACTTTCATTTGATTTAATTAGATTTTTTTAGATGTTTTTTACTTTCGTTTGATTCAATTAGCTTTGTTGAACGCATTTGACTTTCATTTTATTCAAAAAGCTCTATTTGAATGTGTTTGACTTAAGTTTTATCCAATTAGCTTTGTTTCAATGTGTTTGACTTTCATTTGATTCAATAAGCTTTGTAGATTGCGTTTGACCTTCATTTGATTCAAAAAGCTCTTTTTGAATGTGTTTGACTTTCATTTTATTTAATTAGCTCTGTTTGAATGATTTTGACTTTCATTTGATTCAATTAGGTTTGTTTGAATGTGTTTGACTTTCATTTGATTCAGGTAGGTTTGTTTGAATGTGTTTGACTTTCATTTGATTCAATTGGCTTTGTTCAAATGTTTTTTACTTTCATTTCATTCAATTAGATTTGTAGAATGCATTTGACTTTCATTAGATTCAAATAGCTTTGTCTGAATGTGTTTGACTTTCATTTGATTTAATTCGATTTTTTTAGATGTTTTTGACTTTCATTTGATTCAATGACCTTTGTTGAATGCATTTGACTTTCATTTGATTCAAAAAGCTTTGTTTGAATGTATTTGACTTACATTTGATTCAAATAGCTTTGTTTGAATGTGTTTGACTTTCATTTGATTTGATTAGCTTTGCAGATTGCATTTGACCTTCATTTGATTCAAAAAACTCTTTTTGAATGTGTTTGACTTTCATTTGATTCAATTAGCTCTGTTTGAATGTGTTTGACTTTCATTTGATTCAATTAGGTTTGTTTTAATGTGTTTTACTTTCATTTGATTCAATTAGCTTTGTTTGAATGTGTTTGACTTTCATTTGATTCAATTAGGTTTGTTTGAATGTGTTTGACTTTCATTTGATTAAATTGGCTTTGTTCAAATGTTTTTTACTTTCATTTGATTCAATTAGATTTGTAGAATGCATTTGACTTTCATTTGATTCAAATAGCTTTGTCTGAATGTGTTTGACTTTCATTTGATTTAATTAGATTTTTTTAGTTGTTTTTGACTTTCATTTGATTCAATGAGCTTTGTTGAATGCATTTGACTTTCATTTGATTCAAAAAGCTTTGTTTGAATGTATTTGACTTACATTTGATTCAATTAGCTTTGCTTGAATGTGTTTGACTTTCATTTGATTTGATTAGCTTTGCAGATTGCATTTGACCTTCATTTGATTCAAAACACTCTTTTTCAATGTGTTTGGCTTTCATTTGATTCAATTAGCTCTGTTTGAATGTGTTTGACTTTCATTTGATTCAATTAGGTTTGTTTCAATGTGTTTTACTTTCATTTGATTCAATTAGCTTTGTTTGAATGTGTTTGACTTTCATTTGATTCAATTAGCTTTATAGAATGCATTTGACTTTCATTTGATTCAAATAGTTTTGTTTGAATGTGTTTGACCTTTTATTGATTTAATTTGAATTTTTTAGATGTTTTTTACTTTCATTTGATTCAATTAGATTTGTAGAATGCATATGACTTTCAGTTGATACAAATAGCTTTGTCTGAATGTGTTTGACTTTCATTTTATTTAATTAGATTTTTTTAGATGTTTTTGACTTTCGTTTAATTCAATTAGCTTTGTTGAAAGCATTTGACTTTCATTTTATTCAAAAAGCTCTATTTGAATGTGTTTGACTTAAGTTTTATCCAATTAGCTTTGTTCAATGTGTTTGACTTTCATTTGATTTGATTAGCTTTGCGGATTGCATTTGACCTTCATTTGATTCAAAAAACTCTTTTTGAATGTGTTTGACTTTCATTTGATTCAATTAGCTCTTTTTGAATGTGTTTGACTTTCATTTGATTCAATTAGGTTTGTTTTAATGTGTTTTATTTCATTTGATTCAATTAGCTTTGTTTGAATGTGTTTGACTTTCATTTGATTCAATTAGCTCTGTTTGAATGTGTTTGACTTTCATTTGATTCAATTAGGTTTGTTTTAATGTGTTTTACTTTCATTTGATTCAATTAGGTTTGTTTGAATGTGTTTGACTTTCATTTGATTCAATTAGGTTTGCTTGAATGTGTTTGACTTTCATTTGATTAAATTGGCTTTGTTCAAATGTTTTTTACTTTCATTTGATTCAATTAGATTTGTAGAATGCATTTGACTTTCATTTGATTCAAATAGCTTTGTCTGAATGTGTTTGACTTTCATTTGATTTAATTAGATTTTTTTAGTTGTTTTAGACTTTCATTTGATTCAATGAGCTTTGTTGAATGCATTTGACTTTCATTTGATTCAAAAAGCTTTGTTTGAATGTATTTGACTTACATTTGATTCAATTAGCTTTGTTTGAATGTGTTTGACTTTCATTTGATTTGATTAGCTTTGCAGATTGCATTTGACCTTCATTTGATTCAAAAAACTCTTTTTGAATGTGTTTGACTTTCATTTGATTCAATTAGCTCTGTTTGAATGTGTTTGACTTTCATTTGATTCAATTAGGTTTGTTTTAATGTGTTTTACTTTCATTTGATTCAATTAGCTTTGTTTGAATGTGTTTGACTTTCATTTGATTCAATTAGCTTTATAGAATGCATTTGACTTTCATTTGATTCAAATAGTTTTGTTTGAATGTGTTTGACCTTTTATTGATTTAATTTGAATTTTTTAGATGTTTTTTACTTTCATTTGATTCAATTAGATTTGTAGAATGCATATGACTTTCAGTTGATACAAATAGCTTTGTCTGAATGTGTTTGACTTTCATTTTATTTAATTAGATTTTTTTAGATGTTTTTGACTTTCGTTTAATTCAATTAGCTTTGTTGAAAGCATTTGACTTTCATTTTATTCAAAAAGCTCTATTTGAATGTGTTTGACTTAAGTTTTATCCAATTAGCTTTGTTCAATGTGTTTGACTTTCATTTGATTTGATTAGCTTTGCGGATTGCATTTGACCTTCATTTGATTCAAAAAACTCTTTTTGAATGTGTTTGACTTTCATTTGATTCAATTAGCTCTTTTTGAATGTGTTTGACTTTCATTTGATTCAATTAGGTTTGTTTTAATGTGTTTTATTTCATTTGATTCAATTAGCTTTGTTTGAATGTGTTTGACTTTCATTTGATTCAATTAGCTCTGTTTGAATGTGTTTGACTTTCATTTGATTCAATTAGGTTTGTTTTAATGTGTTTTACTTTCATTTGATTCAATTAGGTTTGTTTGAATGTGTTTGACTTTCATTTGATTCAATTAGGTTTGCTTGAATGTGTTTGACTTTCATTTGATTAAATTGGCTTTGTTCAAATGTTTTTTACTTTCATTTGATTCAATTAGATTTGTAGAATGCATTTGACTTTCATTTGATTCAAATAGCTTTGTCTGAATGTGTTTGACTTTCATTTGATTTAATTAGATTTTTTTAGTTGTTTTAGACTTTCATTTGATTCAATGAGCTTTGTTGAATGCATTTGACTTTCATTTGATTCAAAAAGCTTTGTTTGAATGTATTTGACTTACATTTGATTCAATTAGCTTTGTTTGAATGTGTTTGACTTTCATTTGATTTGATTAGCTTTGCAGATTGCATTTGACCTTCATTTGATTCAAAAAACTCTTTTTGAATGTGTTTGACTTTCATTTGATTCAATTAGCTCTGTTTGAATGTGTTTGACTTTCATTTGATTCAATTAGGTTTGTTTTAATGTGTTTTACTTTCATTTGATTCAATTAGCTTTGTTTGAATGTGTTTGACTTTCATTTGGTTCAATTAGCTTTATAGAATGCATTTGACTTTCATTTGATTCAAATAGTTTTGTTTGAATGTGTTTGACCTTTATTTGATTTAATTTGAATTTTTTAGATTTTTTTTACTTTCATTTGATTCAATTAGATTTGTAGAATGCATATGACTTTCAGTTGATACAAATAGCTTTGTCTGAATGTGTTTGACTTTCATTTGATTTAATTAGATTTTTTTAGATGTTTTTGACTTTCGTTTGATTCAATTAGCTTTGTTGAACGCATTTGACTTTCATTTTATTCAAAAAGCTCTATTTGAATGTGTTTGACTTAAGTTTTATCCAATTAGCTTTGTTTCAATGTGTTTGACTTTCATTTTATTCAATAAGCTTTGTAGATTGCGTTTGACCTTCATTTGATTCAAAAAGCTCTTTTTGAATGTGTTTGACTTTCATTTTATTTAATTAGCTCTGTTTGAATGATTTTGACTTTCATTTGATTCAATTAGGTTTGTTTGAATGTGTTTGACTTTCATTTGATTCAATTGGCTTTGTTCGAATGTTTTTTACTTTCATTTGATTTAATTAGCTTTGTAGAATGCATTTGACTTTCATTTGATTCAAATAGCTTTGTCTGAATGTGACTGACTTTCATTTGATTTAATTAGGTTTTTTTTTGGATATTTTTGACTTTAATTTGATTCAATTAGATTTGTAGAATGCATTTGACTTTCATTTGATTCAAATAGCTTTGTTTGAATGTGTTTGACTTTCATTTGATTTAATTGGATTTTTTTAGATGTTTTTGACTTTCATTTGATTCAATGACCTTTGTTGAATGCATTTGACTTTCATTTGATTCAAAAAGCTTTGTTTGAATGTATTTGACTTACATTTGATTCAATTAGCTTTGTTTGAATGTGTTTGACTTTCATTTGATTTGATTAGCTTTGCAGATTGCATTTGACCTTCATTTGATTCAAAAAACTCTTTTTGAATGTGTTTGACTTTCATTTGATTCAATTAGCTCTGTTTGAATGTGTTTGACTTTCATTTGATTCAATTAGGTTTGTTTTAATGTGTTTTACTTTCATTTGATTCAATTAGCTTTGTTTGAATGTGTTTGACTTTCATTTGATTCAATTAGGTTTGTTTGAATGTGTTTGACATTCATTTGATTCAATTGGCTTTGTTCAAATGTTTTTTACTTTCATTTGATTCAATTAGATTTGTAGAATGCATTTGACTTTCATTTGATTCAAATAGCTTTGTCTGAATGTGTTTGACTTTCATTTGATTTAATTAGATTTTTTTAGTTGTTTTTGACTTTCATTTGATTCAATGAGCTTTGTTGAATGCATTTGACTTTCATTTGATTCAAAAAGCTTTGTTTGAATGTATTTGACTTACATTTTATTCAATTAGCTTTGCTTGAATGTGTTTGACTTTCATTTGATTTGATTAGCTTTGTTTGAATGTGTTTGACTTTCATTTGATTCAATTAGCTTTATAGAATGCATTTGACTTTCATTTTATTCAAGTAGTTTTGTTTGAATGTGTTTGACCTTTTATTGATTTAATTTGAATTTTTTAGATGTTTTTTACTTCATTTGATTCAATTAGATTTGTAGAATGCATATGACTTTCAGTTGATACAAATAGCTTTGTCTGAATGTGTTTGACTTTTATTTGATTTAATTAGATTTTTTTAGATGTTTTATACTTTCGTTTGATTCAATTAGCTTTGTTGAACGCATTTGACTTTCATTTTATTCAAAAAGCTCTATTTGAATGTGTTTGACTTAAGTTTTATCCAATTAGCTTTGTTTCAATGTGTTTGACTTTCATTTGATTCAATTAGCATTGTAAATTGCGTTTGACCTTCATTTGATTCAAAAAGCTCTTTTTGAATGTGTTTGACTTTCATTTTATTTAATTAGCTCTGTTTGAATGATTTTGACTTTCATTTGATTCAATTAGGTTTGTTTGAATGTGTTTGACTTTCATTTGATTCAATTGGCTTTGTTCGAATGTTTTTGACTTTCATTTGATTTAATTAGCTTTGTATAATGCATTTGACTTTCATTTGATTCGAATAGCTTTGTCTGAATGTGATTGACTTTCATTTGATTTAATTCGGTTTTTTTTTTGGATATTTTTGACTTTAATTTGATTCAATTAGCTTTGCTAAATGCATTTGACTTCCATTTGATTCAAAAAGCTCTGTTTGAATGTGTTTGACTTACATTTCATTCAAATTGCTTTGTTTGAATGTGTTTAACTTTCTATTGATTCAATTAGCTTTGTAGATTAAATTTGACCTTAATTTGATTCAAAAAGATCTTTTTGAATGGGTTTGACTTTTATTTGATTCAATTAGCTCATTTTGAATGTGTTCGTCTTTCATTTGATTCTATTAGGTTTGTTTGAATGTGTTTAAATTTCATTTGATTCAATTAGCTTTGTAGATTGCATTTGACTTTCATTTAATTCAAATAGCTTTGTTTGAATGTGTTTGACTTTCATTTGATTTAATTAGCTTTTTTTTATTTTGTTTGACTTTCATTTGATTTAATTAGATTTTGTTAGATGTTTTTGACTTTCATTTGATTCAATTAGCTTTGTTGAATGCATTTGACTTTCATTTGATTTAAAAAGCTTTGTTTGAATGTGTTTGACTTTCATTGGATTCAATTGGTTTTATTCAATTGTTTTTTACTTCCATTTGATTCAAATAGATTTGTAGAATGCATTTGACTTTCATTCGATTCAAATAGCTTTGTCTGAATGTGTTTGACTTTCATTTGATTTATTTAGGTTTTTTAGATGTTTTTGACTTTCATTTCATTCAATTAGCTTTGTTAAATGCATTTGACTTTCATTTGATTCAAAAAGCTATGTTTGGATATGTTTGACTTACATTTGATTCAATTACCTTTGTTTGAATGTGTTTGACTTTCATTTGATTCAATTAGCTCTGTTTGAATATCTTTGACTTTCATTTGATTCAATTAGGTTTGTTTGAATGTGTTTTACTTTCATTTGATTCAATTAGCTTTGTTTGAATGTGTTTGACTTTCATTTAATTCAATTAGATTTATAGAATGCTTTTGACTTTCACTTGATTCAAATAGTTTAATGTGTTTAACTTTCATTTTATTCAATTAGCACTTTTTGAATGTGTTTGACTTTCATTTGATTCAGATAGGTTTGTTTGAATGTGTTTGACTTTCATTTGATTCAATTGGCTTTGTTCAAATGTTTTTTACTTTTATTTGGTTCAATTAGATTTGTAGAATGCATTTGACTTTCATTTGATTCAAATAGCTTTGTCTGAATGTGTTTGACTTTCATTTGATTAAATTAGATTTTTTTAGATGTTTTTGACTTTCATTTGATTCAATGAACTTTGTTGAATGCATTTGACTTTCATTTGATTCAATTAGGTTTGTTTGAATGTGTTTGACTTTCATTTGATTCAATTAGCTATGTTTGAAAGTGTTTGACTTTAATTTGATTCAATTGGCTTTATAGAATGCTTTTGACTTTCATTTGATTCAAATAGTTTTGTTTGAATGTGTTTGACCTTTTATTGATTTAATTTGAATATTTTAGATGTTTTTCCTTTCATTTGATTCAATTAGATATGTAGAATGCATTTGAATTTCATTTGATTCAAATAGCTTTGTCTGAATGTGTTTGTCTTTCATTTGATTTAATTAGATTTTTTTTAAATGTTTTTGACTTTTGTTTGATTTAATTAGCTTTGTTGAATGCATTTGACTTTAATTTGATTCAAAAAGCTCTGTTTGAATGTGTTTGACTTACATTTGATCTAATCAGCTTTGTTTGAATGTGTTTGACTTTCATTTGATTCAATTAGCTTTGTTTGAATGTGTTTGACTTTCATTTGATTAAATTAGGTTTGTTTGAATGTGTTTGACTTTCATTTGATTCAATTGGCTTTTTTGGAATGTTTTTCACTTTCATTTGATTCAATTAGCTTTGTAGAAAGCATTTGACTTTCAATTGATTCAAATAGCTGTGTTTGAATGTGTTTGACTTTCATTTGATTCAATTAGCTCTGTTTGAATGTGTTTGACTTTCATTTGATTCTATTAGGTTTGTTTGAATGTGTTTTACTATAATTTGATTCAATTAGCTTTGTTTAAATGTGTTTGACTTTCATTTGATTCAATTAGCTTTATAGAATGCATTTGACTTTCATTTGATTCAATTAGCTCTGTTTGAATGTGTTCGTCTTTCATTTGATTCTATTAGGTTTGTTTGAATGCGTTTAACTTTCTTTTGATTCAATTAGCTTTGTAGATTGCATTTGACTTTCATTTAATTCAAATAGCTTTGTTTGAATATGTTTGACTTTCATTTGATTTAATTAGCTTTTTTTTATTGTGTTTTGACTTTCATTTGATTTAATTAGATTTTTTTACATGTTTTTGACTTTCATTTGATTCAATGAGCTTTGTTGAATGCATTTGACTTTCATTTGATTCAATTAGGTTTGTTTGAATGTGTTTGACTTTCATTTGATTCAATTAGCTTTGTTTGAAAGTGTTTGACTTTAATTTGATTCAATTGGCTTTATAGAATGCTTTTGACTTTCATTTGATTCAAATAGTTTTGTTTGATTGTGTTTGACCTTTTATTGATTTAATTTGAATTTTAGATGTTTTTCCTTTCATTTGATTCAATTAGATATGTAGAATGCATTTGAATTTCATTTGATTCAAATAGCTTTGTCTGAATGTGTTTGTCTTTCATTTGATTTAATTAGGTTTTTAGATGTTTTTGACTTTCATTTCATTCAATTAGCTTTGTTAAATGCATTTGACTTTCATTTGATTCAAAAAGTTATGTTTGGATGTGTTTGACTTACATTTGATTCAATTACCTTTGTTTGAATGTGTTTGACTTTCATTTGATTCAATTAGCTCTGTTTGAATATCTTTGACTTTCATTTGATTCAATTAGGTTTGTTTGAATGTGTTTTACTTTCATTTGATTCAATTAGCTTTGTTTGAATGTGTTTGACTTTCATTTAATTCAATTAGATTTATAGAATGCTTTTTACTTTCACTTGATTCAAATAGTTTAATGTGTTTGACTTTCATTTTATTCAATTAGCACTGTTTGCATGTGTTTGACTTTCATTTGATTTAGATAGGTTTGTTTGAATGTGTTTGACTTTCATTTGATTCAATTGGCTTTGTTCAAATGTTTTTTACTTTCATTTGATTCAATTAGATTTGTAGAATGCATTTGACTTTCATTTGATTCAAATAGCTTTGTCTGAATGTGTTTGACTTTCATTTGATTAAATTATATTTTTTTAGATGTTTTTGACTTTCATTTGATTCAATGAGCTTTGTTGAATGCATTTGACTTTCATTTGATTCAATTAGGTTTGTTTGAATGTGTTTGACTTTGATTTGATTCAATTAGCTATGTTTGAAAGTGTTTGACTTTAATTTGATTCAATTGGCTTTATAGAATGCTTTTGACTTTCATTTGATTCAAATAGTTTTGTTTGAATGTGTTTGACCTTTTATTGATTTAATTTGGATTTTTTTAGATGTTTTTCCTTTCATTTGATTCAATTAGATATGTAGAATGCATTTGAATTTCATTTGATTCGAATAGCTTTGTCTGAATGTGTTTGTCTTTCATTTGATTTAATTAGATTTTTTTTAAATGTTTTTGACTTTTGTTTGATTTAATTAGCTTTGTTGAATGCATTTGACTTTAATTTGATTCAAAAAGCTCTGTTTGAATGTGTTTGACTTACATTTGATCTAATCAGCTTTGTTTGAATGTGTTTGACTTTCATTTGATTCAATTAGCTTTGTTTGAATGTGTTTGACTTTCATTTGATTAAATTAGGTTTGTTTGAATGTGTTTGACTTTCATTTGATTCAATTGGCTTTTTTGGAATGTTTTTCACTTTCATTTGATTCAATTAGCTTTGTAGAAAGCATTTGACTTTCAATTGATTCAAATAGCTGTGTTTGAATGTGTTTGACTTTCATTTGATTCAATTAGCTCTGTTTGAATGTGTTTGACTTTCATTTGATTATATTAGGTTTGTTTGAATGTGTTTTACTATAATTTGATTCAATTAGCTTTGTTTAAATGTGTTTCACTTTCATTTGATTCAATTAGCTTTATAGAATGCATTTGACTTTCATTTGATTCAATTAGCTCTGTTTGAATGTGTTCGTCTTTCATTTGATTCTATTAGGTTTGTTTGAATGCGTTTAACTTTCATTTGATTCAATTAGCTTTGTAGATTGCATTTGACTTTCATTTAAATCAAATAGCTTTGTTTGAATATGTTTGACTTTCATCTGAATTAATTAGCTTTGTTTGAATGTGTTTGACTTTCATTTGATTTAATTAGGTTTTTTTAGATGTTTTTTGACTTTCATTTGATTCAATTAGATTTGTTGAATGCATTTGACTTTCATTTGATTCAAAAAGCTCTATTTGAATGTGTTTGACTTACATTTGATTCAATTAGCTTTGTTTGAATGTGTTTGACTTTCATTTGATTCAATTAGCTTTTTTAAATGCATTTGACCTTCATTTGATTCAAAAAGCTCTTTTTCAATGTGTTTGACTTTCATTTTATTCATTTAGCACTGTTTGAATGTGTTTGACTTTCATTTGATTCAGATAGGTTTGTTTGAATGTGTTTGACTTTCATTTGATTCAATTGGCTTTGTTCAAATGTTTTTTACTTTCATTTGATTCAATTAGATTTGTAGAATGCATTTGACTTTCATATGATTCAAATAGCTTTGTCTGAATGTGTTTGACTTTCATTTGATTTAATTGGATTTTTTTTAGATGTTTTTTACTTTCATTTGATTCAATGACCTTTGTTGAATGCATTTGACTTTCATTTAATTCAAAAAGCTTTGTTTGAATGTATTTGACTTACATTTGATTCAATTAGCTTTGTTTGAATTTGTTTAACTTTCATTTGATTTTATTAGCTTTGCAGATTGCATTTGACCCTCATTTGATTCAAAAAACTCTTTTTGAATGTGTTTAACTTTCATTTGATTAAATAAGCTATGTTTGAATGTGTTTGACTTTCATTTGATTCAATTAGGTTTGTTTGAATGTGTTTGACTTTCATTTGATTCAATTGGCTTTGTTCAAATGTTTTTTACTTTCATTTGATTCAATTAGATTTGTAGAATGCATTTGATTTTCATTTGATTCAAATAGCTTTGTCTGAATGTGTTTGACTTTCATTTGATTTAATTAGATTTTTTTTGTTGTTATTGACTTTCATTTGATTCAATGAGCTTTGTTGAATGCAGTTGACTTTCATTTGATTCAAAAAGCTTTGTTTGAATGTATTTTACTTATATTTGATTCAATTAGCTTTGTTTGAATGTGTTTGACTTTCATTTGATTTGATTAGCTTTGGAGATTGCATTTGACCTTCATTTGATTCAAAAAACTCTTTTTGAATGTGTTTGGCTTTCATTTGATTCAATTAGCTCTGTTTGAATGTGTTTGACTTTCATTTGATTCAATTAGGTTTGTTTTAATGTGTTTTACTTTCATTTGATTCAATTAGCTTTGTTTGAATGTGTTTGACTTTCATTTGATTCAATTAGCTTTATAGAATGCATTTGACTTTCATTTGATTCAAATAGTTTTGTTTGAATGTGTTTGAACTTTTATTGATTTAATTTGAATTTTTTAGATGTTTTTTACTTTCATTTGATTCAATTAGATTTGTAGAATGCATATGACTTTCAGTTGATACAAATAGCTTTGTCTGAATGTGTTTGACTTTCATTTGATTTAATTAGATTTTTTAGATGTTTTTGACTTTCGTTTGATTCAATTAGCTTTGTTGAACACATTTGACTTTCATTTTATTCAAAAAGCTCTATTTGAATGTGTTTGACTTAAGTTTTATCCAATTTACTTTGTTTCAATGTGTTTGACTTTCATTTGATTCAATTAGCTTTGTAGATTGCGTTTGACCTTCATTTGATTCAAAAAGCTCTTTTTGAATGTGTTTGACTTTCATTTTATTTAATTAGCTCTGTTTGAATGATTTTGACTTTCATTTGATTCAATTAGGTTTGTTTGAATGTGTTTGACTTTCATTTTATTCAATTGGCTTTGTTCAAATGTTTTTGACTTTCATTTGATTTAATTAGCTTTGTAGAATGCATTTGACTTTCATTTTTTTCAAATAGCTTTGTCTGAATGTGATTGACTTTCATTTGATTTAATTAGGTTTTTTTTGGATATTTTTGACTTTAATTTGATTCAATTAGCTTTGTTGAATGCATTTGACTTTGATTTGATTCAAAAAGCTCTGTTTGAATGTGTTTGACTTACATTTCATTCAAATAGCTTTGTTTGAATGTGTTTAACTTTCAATTGATTCAATTAGCTTTGTAGATTAAATTTGACCTTAATTTGATTCAAAAAGATCTTTTTGAATGGGTTTGACTTTTATTTGATTCAATTAGCTCATTTTGAATGTGTTCGTCTTTCATTTGATTCTATTAGGTTTGTTTGAATGTGTTTAAATTTCATTTTTTTTCAACTAGCTTTGTAGATTGCATTTGACTTTCATTTAATTCAAATAGCTTTGTTTGAATGTGTTTGACTTTCATTTGATTTAATTAGCTTTTTTTTATTTTGTTTGACTTTCATTTGATTTAATTAGATTTTTTTAGATGTTTTTGACTTTCATTTGATTCAATTAGCTTTGTTGAATGCATTTGACTTTCATTTGATTCAAAAAGCTTTGTTTGAATGTGTTTGACTTTCATTGGATTCAATTGGCTTTATTCGATTGTTTTTTACTTCCATTTGATTCAAATAGATTTGTAGAATACATTTGACTTTCATTCAATTCAAATAGCTTTGTTTGAATGTGTTTGACTTTCATTTGATTTAATTAGGTTTTTTTAGATGTTTTTGACTTTCATTTGATTCAATTAGATTTGTTGAATGTATTTGACTTTCATTTGATTCAAAAAGCTTTATTTGAATGTGTTTGACTTACATTTGATTCAATTAGCTTTGTTTGAATATGTTTGACTTTCGATTGATTCAATTAGCTTTCTTTAATGCATTTGACCTTCATTTGATTCAAAAAGCTCTTTTTCAATGTGTTTGACTTTCATTTTATTCAATTAGCACTGTTTGAATGTGTTTGACTTTCATTTGATTCAGATAGGTTTGTTTGAATGTGTTTGACTTTCATTTGATTCAATTGGCTTTGTTCAAATGTTTTTTACTTTCATATTATTCGATTAGATTTGTAGAATGCATTTGAATTTCATTTGATTCAAATAGCTTTGTCTGAATGTGTTTGACTGTCATTTGATTTAATTTGATTTTTTTTAGATGTTTTTGACTTTTGTTTGATTCAATTAGCTTTGTTGAATGCATTTGACTTAAATTTGATTCAAAAAGCTCTATTTGAATGTGTTTGACTTACATTTGATCTAATCAATTTTGTTTGAATGTGTTTGACTTTCATTTGATTCAATTAGCTTTGTTTGAATGTGTTTGACTTTCATATGATTCAATTAAGTTTGTTTGAATGTGTTTGACTTTCATTTGATTCAATTGGCTTTGTTGGAATGTTTTGACTTTCATTTGATTCAATTAGCGTTGTAGAAAGCATTTGACTTTCATTTGATTCAAATAGCTGTGTTTGAATGTGTTTGACTTTCATTTGATTCAACTAGCTTTGTTGAATGCATTTGACTTTCATTTGATTCAAAAAGCTCTGTTTGAATGTGTTTGACTTACATTTGATTCAATAGCTTTGTTTGGATGTGTTTGACTTTCATTTGATTGAATTAGCTCTGTTTGAATGTCTTTGACTTTCATTTGATTCAATTAGGTTTGTTTGAATGTGTTTTACTTTCATTTGATTCAATTAGCTTTGTTTGAATGTGTTTGACTTTCATTTGATTCAATTAGCTTTATAGAATGCTTTTGACTTTCATTTGATTCAAATAGTTTTGTTAGAATGTGTTTGACCTTTTATTGATTTAATTTGAATTTTTTAGATGTTTTTACTTTCATTTGATTCAATTAGATTTGTAGAATGCGTTTGAATTTCATTTAATTCAAATAGCTTTGTCTGAATGTGTTTGACTTTTATTTGATTTAATTAGATTTTTAGATGCTTTTGACTTTCGTTTGATTCAATTAGCTTTGTTGAATGCATTTGACTTTAATTTGATTCAAAAAGCTCTATTTGAATGTGTTTGACTTACATTTGATCTAATCAGCTTTGTTTGAATGAGTTTGACTTTCATTTGATTCAATTAGATTTGTTTGAATGTGTTTGACTTTCATTTGATTCAATTAGGTTTGTTTGAATGTGTTGGACTTTCATTTTATTCAATTGGCTTTGTTGGAATGTTTTTGACATTCATTTGATTTAATTAGCTTTGTAGAAAGCATTTGACTTTTATTTGATTTAAATAGCTTTGTTTAAATGTGTTTGACTTTCATTTGATTTAATTAGGTTTTTTTTGGATGTTTTTTACTTTAATTTGATTCAATTAGCTTTGTTTGAATATGTTTGACTTTCGATTGATTCAATTAGCTTTCTTTAATGCATTTGACCTTCATTTGATTCAAAAAGCTCTTTTTCAATGTGTTTGACTTTCATTTTATTCAATTAGCACTGTTTGAATGTGTTTGACTTTCATTTGATTCAGATAGGTTTGTTTGAATGTGTTTGACTTTCATTTGATTCAATTGGCTTTGTTCAAATGTTTTTTACTTTCATATTATTCAATTAGATTTGTAGAATGCATTTGAATTTCATTTGATTCAAATAGCTTTGTCTGAATGTGTTTGACTGTCATTTGATTTAATTTGATTTTTTTAGATGTTTTTGACTTTTGTTTGATTCAATTAGCTTTGTTGAATGCATTTGTCTTAAATTTGATTCAAAAAGCTCTATTTGAATGTGTTTGACTTACATTTGATCTAATCAATTTTGTTTGAATGTGTTTGACTTTCATTTGATTCAATTAGCTTTGTTTGAATGTGTTTGACTTTCATATGATTCAATTAAGTTTGTTTGAATGTGTTTGACTTTCATTTGATTCAATTGGCTTTGTTGGAATGTTTTGACTTTCATTTGATTCAATTAGCTTTGTGGAAAGCATTTCACTTTCATTTGATTCAAATAGTTGTGTTTGAATAGTTTGACTTTCATTTGATTCAACTAGCTTTGTTGAATGCATTTGACTTTCATTTGATTCAAAAAGCTCTGTTTGAATGTGTTTGACTTACATTTGATTCAATAGCTTTGTTTGGATGTGTTTGACTTTCATTCGATTGAATTAGCTCTGTTTGAATGTCTTTGACTTTCATTTGATTCAATTAGGTTTGTTTGAATGTGTTTTACTTTCATTTGATTCAATTAGCTTTGTTTGAATGTGTTTGACTTTCATTTGATTCAATTAGCTTTATAGAATGCTTTTGACTTTCATTTGATTCAAATAGTTTTGTTTGAATGTGTTTGACCTTTTATTGATTTAATTTGAATTTTTTAGATGTTTTTACTTTCATTTGATTCAATTAGATTTGTAGAATGCGTTTGAATTTCATTTAATTCAAATAGCTTTGTCTGAATGTGTTTGACTTTTATTTGATTTAATTAGATTTTTAGATGCTTTTGACTTTCGTTTGATTCAATTAGCGTTGTTGAATGCATTTGACTTTAATTTGATTCAAAAAGCTCTATTTGAATGTGTTTGACTTACATTTGATCTAATCAGCTTTGTTTGAATGAGTTTGACTTTCATTTGATTCAATTAGATTTGTTTGAATGTGTTTGACTTTCATTTGATTCAATTAGGTTTGTTTGAATGTGTTGGACTTTCATTTTATTCAATTGGCTTTGTTGGAATGTTTTTGACATTCATTTGATTTAATTAGCTTTGTAGAAAGCATTTGACTTTTATTTGATTTAAATAGCTTTGTTTAAATGTGTTTGACTTTCATTTGATTTAATTAGGTTTTTTTTGGATGTTTTTTACTTTAATTTGATTCAATTAGCTTTGTTTGAATATGTTTGACTTTCGATTGATTCAATTAGCTTTCTTTAATGCATTTGACCTTCATTTGATTCAAAAAGCTCTTTTTCAATGTGTTTGACTTTCATTTTATTCAATTAGCACTGTTTGAATGTGTTTGACTTTCATTTGATTCAGATAGGTTTGTTTGAATGTGTTTGACTTTCATTTGATTCAATTGGCTTTGTTCAAATGTTTTTTACTTTCATATTATTCAATTAGATTTGTAGAATGCATTTGAATTTCATTTGATTCAAATAGCTTTGTCTGAATGTGTTTGACTGTCATTTGATTTAATTTGATTTTTTTAGATGTTTTTGACTTTTGTTTGATTCAATTAGCTTTGTTGAATGCATTTGACTTAAATTTGATTCAAAAAGCTCTATTTGAATGTGTTTGACTTACATTTGATCTAATCAATTTTGTTTGAATGTGTTTGACTTTCATTTGATTCAATTAGCTTTGTTTGAATGTGTTTGACTTTCATATGATTCAATTAAGTTTGTTTGAATGTGTTTGACTTTCATTTGATTCAATTGGCTTTGTTGGAATGTTTTGACTTTCATTTGATTCAATTAGCTTTGTGGAAAGCATTTCACTTTCATTTGATTCAAATAGTTGTGTTTGAATAGTTTGACTTTCATTTGATTCAACTAGCTTTGTTGAATGCATTTGACTTTCATTTGATTCAAAAAGCTCTGTTTGAATGTGTTTGACTTACATTTGATTCAATAGCTTTGTTTGGATGTGTTTGACTTTCATTCGATTGAATTAGCTCTGTTTGAATGTCTTTGACTTTCATTTGATTCAATTAGGTTTGTTTGAATGTGTTTTACTTTCATTTGATTCAATTAGCTTTGTTTGAATGTGTTTGACTTTCATTTGATTCAATTAGCTTTATAGAATGCTTTTGACTTTCATTTGATTCAAATAGTTTTGTTTGAATGTGTTTGACCTTTTATTGATTTAATTTGAATTTTTTAGATGTTTTTACTTTCATTTGATTCAATTAGATTTGTAGAATGCGTTTGAATTTCATTTAATTCAAATAGCTTTGTCTGAATGTGTTTGACTTTTATTTGATTTAATTAGATTTTTAGATGCTTTTGACTTTCGTTTGATTCAATTAGCGTTGTTGAATGCATTTGACTTTAATTTGATTCAAAAAGCTCTATTTGAATGTGTTTGACTTACATTTGATCTAATCAGCTTTGTTTGAATGAGTTTGACTTTCATTTGATTCAATTAGATTTGTTTGAATGTGTTTGACTTTCATTTGATTCAATTAGGTTTGTTTGAATGTGTTGGACTTTCATTTTATTCAATTGGCTTTGTTGGAATGTTTTTGACATTCATTTGATTTAATTAGCTTTGTAGAAAGCATTTGACTTTTATTTGATTTAAATAGCTTTGTTTAAATGTGTTTGACTTTCATTTGATTTAATTAGGTTTTTTTTGGATGTTTTTTACTTTAATTTGATTCAATTAGCTTTGTTGAATGCATTTGACTTTTATTTGATTCAAAAAGCTCTGTTTGAATGTGTTTGACTTACATTGCATTCAAATAGCTTTGTTTGAATGTGTTTAACTTTCAATTGATTCAATTAGCTTTGTAGATTAAATTTGACCTTAATTTGATTCAAAAAGATCTTTTTGAATGGGTTTGATTTTTATTTGATTCAATTAGCTCATTTTGAATGTGTTCGTCTTTCATTTGATTCTATTAGGTTTGTTTGAATGTGTTTAAATTTCATTTGATTCAATTAGCTTTGTAGATTGCATTTGACTTTCATTTAATTCAAATAGCTTTGTTTGAATGTGATTGACTTTCATTTGATTTAATTAGCTTTTTTTTATTTTGTTTGACTTTCATTTGATTTAATTAGATTTTTTTAGATGTTTTTGACTTTCATTTGATTCAATTAGCTTTGTTGAATGCATTTGACTTTCATTTGATTCAAAAAGCTTTGTTTGAATGTGTATGACTTTCATTGGATTCAATTGGTTTTATTCAATTGTTTTTTACTTCCATTTGATTCAAATAGATTTGTAGAATGCATTTGACTTTCATTCGATTCAAATAGCTTTGCTTGAATGTGTTTGACTTTCATTTGATTTAATTGGGTTTTTTAGATGTTTTTGACTTTCATTTCATTCAATTAGCTTTTTTAAATGCATTTGACTTTCATTTGATTCAAAAAGCTATGTTTGGATGTGTTTGACTTACATTTGATTCAATTACCTTTGTTTGAATGTGTTTGACTTTCATTTGATTCAATTAGCTCTGTTTGAATATCTTTGACTTTCATTTGATTCAATCAGGTTTGTTTGAATGTGTTTTACTTTCACTTGATTCAATTAGCTTTGTTTGAATGTGTTTGACTTTCATTTAATTCAATTAGATTTATAGAATGCTTTTGACTTTCACTTGATTCAAATAGTTTAATGTGTTTGACTTTCATTTTATTCAATTAGCACTGTTTGAATGTATTTGACTTTCATTTAATTCAGATAGGTTTGTTTGAATGTGTTTGACTTTCATTTGATTCAATTGGCTTTGTCAAATGTTTTTTACTTTCATTTGATTCAATTAGATTTGTAGAATGCATTTGACTTTCATTTGATTCAAATAGCTTTGTCTGAATGTGTTTGACTTTCATTTGATTAAATTAGACTTTTTTAGATGTTTTTGACTTTCATTTGATTTAATGCGCTTTGTTGAATGCATTTGATTTCATTTGATTCAATTAGGTTTGTTTGAATGTGTTTGACTTTCATTTGATTCAATTAGCTTTGTTTGAAAGTGTTTGACTTTAATTTGATTCAATTGGCTTTATAGAATGCTTTTGACTTTCATTTGATTCAAATAGTTTTGTTTGAATGTGTTTGACCTTTTATTGATTTAATTTGAATTTTTTAGATGTTTTTCCTTTCATTTGATTCAATTAGATATGTAGAATGCATTTGAATTTCATTTGATTCAAATAGCTTTGTCTGAATGTGTTTGTCTTTCATTTGATTTAATTAGATTTTTTTTAAATGTTTTTGACTTTTGTTTGATTTAATTAGCTTTGTTGAATGCATTTGACTTTAATTTGATTCAAAAAGCTCTGTTTGAATGTGTTTGACTTACATTTGATCTAATCAGCTTTGTTTGAATGTGTTTGACTTTCATTTGATTCAATTAGTTTTGTTTGAATGTGTTTGACTTTCATTTGATTCAATTAGGTTTGTTTGAATGTGTTTGACTTTCATTTGATTCAATTGGCTTTTTTGGAATGTTTTTGACTTTCATTTGATTCATTAGCTTTGTAGAAAGCATTTGACTTTCAATTGATTCTAATAGCTGTGTTTGAATGTGTTTGACTTTCATTTGATTCAATTAGCTCTGTTTGAATGTGTTTAACTTTCATTTGATTCTATTAGGTTTGTTTGAATGTGTTTTACTATAATTTGATTCAATTAGCTTTGTTTAAATGTGTTTGACTTTCATTTGATTCAATTAGCTTTATAGAATGCATTTGACTTTCATTTGATTCAATTAGCTCTGTTTGAATGTGTTCGTCTTTCATTTGATTCTATTAGGTTTGTTTGAATGCGTTTAACTTTCATTTGATTCAATTAGCTTTGTTTGGATGTCTTTGACTTTCATTTGATTCAATTAGCTCTGTTTGAATATCTTTGACTTTCATTTGATTCAATTAGCTTTGTTTGAATGTGTTTTACTTTCATTTAATTCAATTAGATTTATAGAATTCTTTTGACTTTCACTTGATTCAAATAGTTTAATGTGTTTGACTTTCATTTTATTCAATTAGCACTGTTTGAATGTGTTTGACTTTCATTTGATTCAGATAGGTTTGTTTGAATATGTTTGACTTTCATTTGTTTCAATTGGCTTTGTTCAAATGTTTTTTACTTTCATTTGATTCAATTAGATTTGTAGAATGCATTTGACTTTCATTTGATTCAAATAGCTTTGTCTGAATGTGTTTGACTTTCATTTGATTTAATTAGATTTTTTTTGTTGTTATTGACTTTCATTTGATTCAATGAGCTTTGTTGAATGCATTTGACTTTCATTTGATTCAAAAAGCTTTGTTTGAATGTATTTGACTTACATTTGATGCAATTAGGTTTGTTTGAATGTGTTTGACTTTCATTCGATTTGATTAGCTTTGCAGATTGCATTTGACCTTCATTTGATTCAAAAAACTCTTTTTGAATGTGTTTGACTTTCATTTGATTCAATTAGCTTTGTTTGAATGTGTTTGACTTTCATTTGATTCAATTAGGTTTGTTTTAATGTGTTTTACTTTCATTTGATTCAATTAGCTTTGTTTGAATGTGTTTGACTTTCATTTGATTCAATTAGGTTTGTTTGAATGTGTTTGACTTTCATTTGATTCAATTGGCTTTGTTCAAATGTTTTTTACTTTCATTTGATTCAATTCGATTTGTAGAATGCATTTCACTTTCATTTGATTCAAATAGCTTTGTCTGAATGTGTTTGACTTTCATTTGATTTAATTAGATTTTTTTAGTTGTTTTTTTACTTTCATTTGATTCAATGAGCTTTGTTGAATGCATTTGACTTTCATTTGATTCAAAAAGCTTTGTTTGAATGTATTTGACTTACATTTGATTCAATTAGCTTTGTTTGAATTTGTTTAACTTTCATTTGATTTGATTAGCTTTGCAGATTGCATTTGACCTTCATTTGATTCAAAAAACTCTTTTTGAATGTGTTTGGCTTTCATTTGATTCAATTAGCTCTGTTTGAATGTGTTTGACTTTCATTTGGTTCAATTAGGTTTGTTTTAATGTGTTTTACTTTCATTTGATTCAATTAGCTTTGTTTGAATGTGTTTGACTTTCGTTTGATTCAATTAGCTTTATAGAATGCATTTGACTTTCATTTGATTCAAATAGTTTTGTTTGAATGTGTTTGACTTTCATTTGATTTAATTAGATTTTTTTAGATGTTTTTGACTTTCGTTTGATTCAATTAGCTTTGTTGAACGCATTTGACTTTCATTTTATTCAAAAAGCTCTATTTGAATGTGTTTGACTTAAGTTTTATCCAATTAGCTTTATTTCAATGTGTTTGACTTTCATTTGATTCAATTAGCTTTGTAGATTGCGTTTGACCTTCATTTGATTCAAAAAGCTCTTTTTAAATGTGTTTGACTTTCATTTTATTTAATTAGCTCTGTTTGAATGATTTTGACTTTCATTTAATTCAATTAGGTTTTTTTGAATGTGTTTGACTTTCATTTGATTCAATTGGCTTTGTTCGAATGTTTTTTACATTCATTTGATTTAATTAGCTTTGTAGAATGCATTTAACCTTCATTTGATTCAAATAGCTTTGTTTGAATGTGATTGACTTTCATTTGATTCAATTAGCTTTGATGAATGCATTTGACTTTCATTTGATTCAAAAAGCTCTGTTTGAATGTGTTTGACTTACATTTCATTCAAATAGCTTTGTTTGAATGTGTTTAACTTTCTATTGATTCAATTAGCTTTGTAGATTAAATTTGACCTTAATTTGATTCAAAAAGATCTTTTTGAATGGGTTTGACTTTTATTAAATTCAATTAGCTCATTTTGAATGTGTTCGTCTTTCATTTGATTCTATTAGGTTTGTTTGAATGTGTTTAAATTTCATTTGATTCAATTAGCTTTGTAGATTGCATTTGACTTTCATTTGATTCAATTAGCTTTGTAGAATGCATTTGACTTTCATTTGATACAAATAGCTTTGTTTGAATGTGTTTGACTTTCATTTGATTTAATTAGGTTTTTTAGATGTTTTTGACTTTCATTTGATTCAATTAGATTTGTTGAATGTATTTGACTTTCATTTGATTCAAAAAGCTTTATTTGAATGTGTTTGACTTACATTTGATTCAATTAGCTTTGTTTGAATGTGTTTGACTTTCATTTGATTCAATTAGCTTTCTTAAATGCATTTGACCTTTATTTGATTCAAAAAGCTCTTTTTCAATGTGTTTGACTTTCATTTTATTCAATTAGCACTGTTTGAATGTGTTTGAGTTTCATTTGATTCAGATAGGTTTGTTTGAATGTGTTTGACTTTCATTTGATTCAATTGGCTTTGTTCAAATGTTTTTTACTTTCATATTATTCAATTAGATTTGTAGAATGCATTTGAATTTCATTTGATTGAAATAGCTTTGTCTGAATGTGTTTGACTGTCATTTGATTTAATTTGATTTTATTAGATGTTTTTGACTTTTGTTTGATTCAATTAGCTTTGTTGAATGCATTTGACTTAAATTTGATTCAAAAAGCTCTGTTTGAATGTGTTTGACTTACATTTGATCTAATCAATTTTGTTTGAATGTGTTTGACTTTCATTTGAATCAATTAGCTTTGTTTGAATGTGTTTGACTTTCATATGATTCAATTAAGTTTGTTTGAATGTGTTTGACTTTCATTTGATTCAATTGGCTTTGTTGGAATGTTTTGACTTTCATTTGATTCAATTAGCGTTGTAGAAAGCATTTGACTTTCATTTGATTCAAATAGCTGTGTTTGAATGTGTTTGACTTTCATTTGATTCAACTAGCTTTGTTGAATGCATTTGACTTTCATTTGATTCAAAAAGCTCTGTTTGAATGTGTTTGACTTACATTTGATTCTATTAGCTTTGTTTGGATGTGTTTGACTTTCATTTGATTCAATTAGCTCTGTTTGAATGTCTTTGACTTTCATTTGATTCAATTAGGTGTGTTTGAATGTGTTTTACTTTTATTAGATTCAATTAGCTTTGTTTGAATGTGTTTGACTTTCATTTGATTCAATTAGCTTTATAGAATGCTTTTGACTTTCATTTGATTCAAATAGTTTTGTTTGAATGTGTTTGACCTTTTATTGATTTAATTTGAATTTTTTAGATGTTTTTACTTTCATTTGATTCAATTAGATTTGTAGAATGCTTTTGAATTTCATTTGATTCAAATAGCTTTGTCTGAATGTGTTTGACTTTTATTTGATTTAATTAGTTTTTTTTAGATGTTTTTGACTTTCGTTTGATTCAATTAGCTTTGTAGAATGCATTTAACTTTAATTTGATTCAAAAAGCTCTGTTTGAATGTGTTTGACTTACATTTGACCTAATCAGCTTTGTTTGAATGTGTTTGACTTTCATTTGATTCAAATAGCTTTGTCTGAATTTGTATGACTTTCATTTGATTTAATTAGTTTTGTTTGAATGTGCTTTACTTTCATTTGATTCAATTAGCTTTGTTTGAAAGTGTTTGACTTTCATTTGATTCAATTGGCTTTAAAAAATGCATTTGACTTTCACTTGATTCAAATAGTTTTGTTTGAATGTGTTTGACCTTTTATTGATTTAATTTGAATTTTTTAGATGTTTTTTACTTTCATTTGAGTCAATTAGATTTATTGAATGCATCTGACTTTCATTCGATTCAAATAGCTTTGTCTGAATGTGTTTGACTTTCATTTGATTTAATTAGGTTTTTTAGATTTTTTTGACTTTCATTTCATTCTATTAGCTTTGTTAAATGCATTTCACTTTCATTTGATTCAAAAAGCTCTGTTTGAATGTGATTGACTTACATTTAATTTAATTAGCTTTATTTGAATGTGTTTGACTTTCATTTGATTCAAATAGCTCTGTTTGAATATCTTTGACTTTCATTTGATTCAATTAGGTTTGTTTGAATGTGTTCTACTTTCATTTGATTCAATTAGCTTTGTCTGAATGTGTTTGACTTTCATTTAATTTAATTAGATTTATAGAATGCTTTTGACTTTCACTTGATTCAAATAGTTTTGTTTGAATGTGATTGACCTTTTATTGATTTAATTTGAATTTTTTAGATGTTTTTTACTTTCATTTGAGTCAATTAGATTTGTAGAATGCATTTGATTTTTATTTGATCCAAAAAGCTCTATTTGAATGTGTTTGACTTACATTTGATTGAATTAGATTTTTTTTAGATGTTTTTGACTTTCGTTTGATTCAATTATCTTTGTTGAATACATTTGAGTTTTATTTGATTCAAAAAGCTCTGTTTGAATGTGTTTGACTTACATTTGATTCAATTAGCTTTGTTTGAATGTGTTTGACTTTCATTTGATTCAATTAGCTTTGTAGAATGCATTTGACTTTCATTTGACATAAATAGCTTTGTTTGAATGTGTTTGACTTTCATTTGATTTAATTAGGTTTTTTTAGATGTTTTTGACTTTCATTTGATTCAATTAGATTTGTTGAATGCATTTGACTTTCATTTGATTCAAAAAGCTCTATTTGAATGTGTTTGACTTACATTTGATCCAATTAGCTTTGTTTGAATGTGTTTGACTTTCATTTGATTTATTAGCTTTCTTAAATGCATTTGACCTTCATTTGATTCAAAAAGCTCTTTTTCAATGTGTTTGACTTTCATTATATTCAATTAGCATTGTTTGAATGTGTTTGAGTTTCATTTGATTCAGATAGGTTTGTTTGAATGTGTTTGACTTTCATTTGATTCAATTGGCTTTGTTCAAATGTTTTTTACTTTCATTTGATTCAATTAGATTTGTAGAATGCATTTGACTTTCATTTGATTCAAATAGCTTTGTCTGAATGTGTTTGACTTTCATTTGATTTAACTAGATTTTTTTAGTTGTTTTTTACTTTCATTTGATTCAATGAGCTTTGTTGAATGCATTTGACTTTCATTTGATTCAATTGGCTTTGTTCAAATGTGTTTGACTTTCATTTGATTCAATTAGCTTTGTATAATGCATTTGACCTTCATTTGATTCAAAAAGATGATTTTGAATGGGTTTGACTTTCATTTGGCTCAATTAGCTCTGTTTGAATGTGTTTGTCTTTCATTTGATTCTATTAGGTTTGTTTGAATGTGTTTAACTTTCATTTTATTCAATTAGCTTTGTAGATTGCATTTGACTTTCATTTAATTCAAATAGCTTTGTTTGAATGTGTTTGACTTTCATTTGATTTAATTAGCTTTTTTTATTGTGTTTGACTTTCATTTGATTTAATTAGATTTTTTTAGATGTTTTTGACTTTCATTTGATTCAATTAGCTTTGTTGAATGCATTTGACTTTCATTTGATTCAAATAGCTTTGTTTTAATGTGTTTGACTTTCATTTGATTTAATTAGGTTTTTTTAGATTTTTTTGACTTTCATTTGATTCAAATAGCTTTGTTTGAATGTGTTTGACTTTCATTTGATTTAATTAGGTTTTTTTAGATTTTTTTTTACTTTCATTTGATTCAATTAGCTTTGTTGAATGCATTTGACTTTCATGTGATTCAAAAAGCTCTGTTTGAATGTGTTTGACTTACATTTGATTCAATTAGCTTTGTTTGAATGTGTTTGACTTTCATTTGATTCAATTAGCTCTGTTTGAATGTCTTTGACTTTCATTTGATTCAATTAGGTTTGTTTGAATGTGCTTTACTTTCATTTGATTCAATTAGCTTTGTTTGAAAGTGTTTGACTTTCATTTGATTCAATTGGCTTTATAGAATGCTTTTGACTTTCATTTGATTTAAATAGTTTTGTTTGAATGTGTTTGACCTTTTATTGATTTAATTTGAATTTTTTAGATGTTTTTACTTTCATTTGATTCAATTAGATTCGTAGAATGCATTTGAATTTCATTTGATTCAAATAGCTTTGTCTGAATGTGTTTGTCTTGCATTTGATTTAATTAGATTATTTTAAATGTTTTTGACTTTCTTTTGATTCAATTAGCTTTGTTGAATGCATTTGACTTTAATTTGATTGAAAAAGCTCTGTTTGAATGTGTTTGACTTACATTTGATCTAATCAGCTTTGTTTGAATGTGTTTGACTTTCATTTGATTCAATTAGCTTTGTTTGAATGTGTTTGGCTTTTATTTGATTCAATTAGGTTTGTTTGAATGTGTTTGACTTTCATTTGATTCTATTAGGTTTGTTTGAATGTGTTTTACGATAATTTGATTCAATTAGCTTTGTTTAAATGTGTTTGACTTTCATTTGATTCAATTAGCTTTATAGAATGCATTTGACTTTCATTTGATTCAATTAGCTCTGTTTGAATGTGTTCGTCTTTCATTTGATTCTATTAGGTTTGTTTGAATGCGTTTAACTTTCATTTGATTCAATTAGCTTTGTAGATTGCATTTGACTTTCATTTAATTCAAATAGCCTTGTTTGACTTTGTTTGACTTTCATTTGATTTAATTAGCTTTTTTTTTATTGTGTTTGACTTACATTTGATTTAATTAGATTTTTTTACATGTTTTTTACTTTCATTTGATTTAATTAGCTTTTTTTTATTCTGTTTGACTTTCATTTGATTTAATTAGATTTTTTTTACATGCATTTGACTTTCATTTGATTCAATTAGCTTTGTTAGAATGTGTTTGACTTTCATTGGATTCATTTGGCTTTGTTCGAATGTTTTTTACTTCCATTTGATTCAATTAGATTTGTAGAATGCATTTGACTTTCATTCGATTCAAATAGCTTTGTATGAATGTGTTTGACTTTCATTTGATTTAATTAGGTTTTTTAGATGTTTTTGACTTTCATTTCATTCAATTAGCTTTGTTAAATGCATTTGACTTTCATTTGATTCAAAAAGCTCTGTTTGAATGTGTTTGACTTACATTTGATTCAATTAGCTTTGTTTGAATGTGTTTGATTTTCATTTGATTCAATTAGCTCTGTTTGAATATCTTTGACTTTCATTTGATTCAATTAGGTTTGTTTGAATGTGTTTTACTTTCATTTGATTCAATTAGCTTTATTTGAATGTGTTTGACTTTCATTTAATTCAATTAGATTTATAGAATGCTTTTGACTTTCACTTGATTCAAATAGTTTTGTTTGAATGTGTTTGACCTTTTATTAATTTAATTTGAATTTTTTAGATGTTTTTTACTTTCATTTGAATCAATTAGATTTGTAGAATGCATTTGCTTTTCATTTGATTCAAATAGCTTTGTCTGAATGTGTTTGACTTTCCTTTGATTTAATTAGATTTATTTAGATGTTTTTGACTTTCGTTTGATTCAATTAGCTTTGTTGAATGCATTTGAGTTTTATTTGATTCAAAAAGCTCTGTTTGAATGTGTTTGACTTACATTTGATTCAATTAGCTTTGTTTGAATGTGTTAGACTTTCATTTGATTCAATTAGCTTTGTAGAATGCATTTGACTTTCATTTGATATAAATAGCTTTGTTTGAATGTGTTTGACTTTCATTTGATTTAATTAGGTTTTTTTAGATGTTTTTGACTTTCATTTGATTTAATTAGATTTGTTGAATGCATTTGACTTTCATTTGATTCAAAAAGCTCTATTTGAATGTGTTTGACTTACATTTGATTCAATTAGCTTTGTTTTAATGTGTTTGACTTTCATTTGATTCAATTAGCTTTCTTAAATGCATTTGACCTTCATTTGATTCAAAAAGCTCTTTTTAAATGTGTTTGACTTTCATTTTATTCAATTAGCACTGTTTGAATGTGTTTGACTTTCATTTGATTCAGATAGGTTTGTTTGAATGTGTTTGACTTTCATTTGATTCAATTGGCTTTGTTCAAATGTTTTTTACTTTCATTTGATTCAATTAGATTTGTAGAATGCATTTGACTTTCATTTGATTCAAATAGCTTTGTCTGAATGTGTTTGACTTTCATTTGATTTAATTAGATTTTTTTAGTTGTTTTTTACTTTCATTTGATTCAATGAGCATTGTTGAATGCATTTGACTTTCATTTTATATAATTGGCTTTGTTCAAATGTGTTTGACTTTCATTTGATTCAATTAGCTTTGTAGAATGCATTTGACCTTCATTTAATTCAAATAGCTTTGTTTGAATGTGTTTGACTTTCATTTGATTTAATTAGCTTTTTTTTATTGTGTTTGACTTTCATTTGATTTAATTAGATTTTTTTAGATGTTTTTGACTTTCATTTGATTCAATTAGCTTTGTTGAATGCATTTGACTTTCATTTGATTCAAAAAGCTTTGTTTGAATGTGTTTGACTTTCATTGGATTCAATTGGCTTTGTTAGATTGTTTTTTACTTCCATTTGATTCAATTAGATTTGTAGAATGCATTTGACTTTCTTTCGATTCAAATAGCTTTGTATGAATGTGTTTGACTTTTATTTGACTTAATTAGGTTTTTTAGATGTTTTTGACTTTCATTTCATTCAATTAGCTTTGTTAAATGCATTTGACTTTCATTTGATTCAAAAAGCTCTGTTTGAATGTGTTTTGACTTACATTTGATTCAATTAGCTTTGTTTGAATGTGTTTGATTTTCATTTGATTCAATTAGCTCTGTTTGAATATCTTTGACTTTCATTTGATTCAATTAGGTTTGTTTGAATGTGTTTTACTTTCATTTTATTTAATTAGCTCTGTCTGAATAATTTTTGACTTTCTCATTTGATTCAAATAGCTTTGTTTGAATGTGTTTGACTTTCATTTGATTTAATTAGGTTTTTTTATTTGTTTTTGACTTTCATTTGATTCAATTAGATTTGTTGAATGCATTTGACTTTCATTTGATTCAAAAAGCTCTATTTGAATGTGTTTGACTTACATTTGATTCAATGAGCTTTGTTTTAATGTGTTTGACTTTCATTTGATTTATTAGCTTTCTTAAATGCATTTGACCTTCATTTGATTCAAAAAGCTCTTTTTAAATGTGTTTGACTTTCATTTTATTCAATTAGCACTGTTTGAATGTGTTTGACTTTCATTTGATTCAGATAGGTTTGTTTGAATGTGTTTGACTTTCATTTGATTCAATTGGCTTTGTTCAAATGTTTTTTACTTTCATTTGATTCAATTAGATTTGTAGAATGCATTTGACTTTCATTAGATTTAATTAGGTTTTTTTAGATGTTTTTTACTTTCATTTGATCCAATTAGCTTTGTTGAATGCATTTGACTTTCATTTGATTCAAAAAGCTTTGTTTGAATGTGTTTGACTTACATTTGATTCAATTAGCTTTGTTTGGATGTGTTTGACTTTCATTTGATTCAATTAGCTTTCTTAAATGCATTTGACCTTCATCTGATTCAAAAAGCTCTTTTTGAATGTGTTTGACTTTCATTTTATTCAATTAGCACTGTTTGAATGTGTTTGACTTTCATTTGATTCAGATAGGTTTGTTTGAATGTGTTTGACTTTCATTTGAGTCCATTAGATTTGTAGAATGCATTTGACTTTCATTTGATTCAAATAGCTTTGTCTGAATGTGTTTGACTTTCATTTGATTTAATTAGATTTTTTTAGATGTTTTTGACTTTCGTTTGATTCAATTAGCTTTGTTGAATGCATTTGAGTTTTATTTGATTCAAAAAGCTCTGTTTGAATGTGTTTGACTTACATTTGATTCAATTAGCTTTGTCTGAATGTCTTTGACTTTCATTTGATTCAATTAGCTTTGTAGAATGCATTTGACTTTCATTTGATTCAAATAGCTTTGTTTGAATGTGTTTGAATTTCATTTGATTCAATTAGCTTTGTTGAATGCATTTGACTTTCATTTGATTCAAAAAGCTCTGATTGAATGTGTTTGACTTACATTTGATTCAATTAGCTTTGTTTGGATGTGTTTGACTTTCATTTGATTCAATTAGCTTTCTTAAATGCATTTGACCTTCATCTGATTCAAAAAGCTCTTTTTGAATGTGTTTGACTTTCATTTTATTCAATTAGCACTGTTTGAATGTGTTTGACTTTCATTTGATTCAGATAGGTTTGTTTGAATGTGTTTGACTTTCATTTGAGTCAATTAGATTTGTAGAATGCATTTGACTTTTAATTGATTCAAATAGCTTTGTCTGAATGTGTTTGACTTTCATTTGATTTAATTAGATTTTTTTAGATGTTTTTGACTTTCGTTTGATTCAATTAGCTTTGTTGAATGCATTAGAGTTTTATTTGATTCAAAAAGCTCTGTTTGAATGTGTTTGACTTACATATGATTCAATTAGCTTTGTTTGAATGTGTTTGACTTTAATTTGATTCAATTAGCTTTGTAGAATGCATTTGACTTTCATTTGATACAAATAGCTTTGTTTGAATGTGTTTGACTTTCATTTGATTTAATTAGGTTTTTCTAGATGTTTTTTGACTTTCATTTGATTCAATTACATTTGTTGAATGCATTTGACTTTCATTTGATTCAAAAAGCTATGTTTGAATGTGTTTGACTTACATTTGATTCAATTAGCTTTGTTTGAATGTGTTTGACTTTCATTTGATTCAATTAGCTTCCTTAAATGCATTTGACCTTCATCTGATTCAAAAAGCTCTTTTTGAATGTGTTTGACTTTCATTTTATTCAATTAGCACTGTTTGAATGTGTTTGACTTTCATTTGATTCAATTGGCTTTCTTCAAATGTTTTTTACATTCATTTGGTTCAATTAGATTTGTAGAATGCATTTGACTTTCATTTGATTCAAATAGCTTTGTCTGAATGTGTTTGACTTTCATTTGATTTAATTAGCTTTGTTTGAATGTGTTTTGTTTCCATTTGATTCAATTAGCTTTGTAGAATGCGTTTGACTTTCATTTGATTCAAATAGCTTTGTTTGAATGTGTTTGACTTTCATTTGATTTAATTAGGTTTTTCTAGATGTTTTTGACTTTCATTTGATTCAATTACATTTGTTGAATGCATCTGTTTTTCATTTGATTAAAAAAGCTCTGTTTGAATTTGTTTGACTTACATTTGATTTAATTAGCTTTGTTTGGGTGTGTTTGACTTTCGTTTGATTCAATTAGGTTTGTTTGAATGTTTTTGACTTTCGTTTGATTCAATTAGCTTTGTTGAATGCATTTGACTTTAATTTGATTTAAAAAGCTCTGTTTGAATGTGTTTGACTTACAATTGATCTAATCAGCTTTGTTTGAATGTGTTTGACATTCATTTGATTCAATTAGCTTTGTTTGAATGTGTTTGACTTTCATTTGATTCAAATGGATTTGTTCGAATGTTTTTTACTTTCGTTTGATTCAGTTAGCTTTGTAGAATACATTTGACTTTTATTTTATTCAAAAAGCTTTGTTTGAATGTGTTTGACTTTCATTTCATTTAATTAGGTTTTTTTAGATGTTTTTTACTTTCATTTGATTCAATTAGCTTTGTTGAATGCATTTGACTTTCAATTGATTCAAAATGCTCTATTTGAATGTGTTTGACTTACATTTGATCCAATTAGCATTGTTTCAATGTGTTTAACTTTCATTTGATTCAATTAGCTTTGTAGATTGCATTTGACAGTCATTTGATTCAAAAAGCTCTTTCATTTGACTTTCATTTGATTCAATTAGGTCTGTTTGAATGTGTTTGACTATCATTTGATTCAATTAGGTTTGTTTAAATATGTTTGACTTTCATTTGATTCAATTGGCTTTGTTGGAATGTTTTTGACTTTCATTTGATTCAATTAGCTTTGTAGAATGCATTTGACTTTCTTTTTATTCAAATAGTTTAGTTTGAATGTGTTTGACTTTCATTGGATTCATTTGGCTTTGTTCGAATGTTTTTTACTTTCATTTGATTCAATAAGCTTTGTAGAATGCATTTGACTTTCATTAGATTCCAATAGCTTTGTTTGGATGTGTTTGACTTTCAATTGATTCAATTAGGTCTGTTTGAATGTGTTTGACTTTCATTTGATTCAATTAGGTTTGTTTGAATGTGTTTGACTTTTCATTTGATTCAATTGGCTTTGTTGGAATGTTTTTGACTTTCATTTGATTCAATTAGCTTTGTAGAATGCATTTGACTTTCATTTGATTCAAATAGTTTTGTTTGAATGTGTTTGACTTTCATTGGATTCATTTGGCTTTGTTCGAATGTTTTTTACTTTCATTTGTTTCAATAAGCTTTGTAGAATGCATTTGACTTTCATTAGATTCCAATAGCTTTGTTTGAATGTGTTTGACTTTCATTTGATTCAATTAGGTCTGTTTGAATGTGTTTGACTTTCATTTGATTCAATTAGGTTTGTTTGAATGTGTTTGACTTTCATTAGATTCAATTGGCTTTGTTGGAATGTTTTTTACTTTCATTTGATTCAATAAGCTTTGTAGAATGCATTTGACATTCATTAGATTCCAATAGCTTTGTTTGAATGAGTTTGACTTTCATTTGATTCAATTAGGTCTATTTGAATGTGTTTGACTTTCATTTGATTTAAACAGCTTTGTCTGAATGTGTTTGACTTTCATTTGATTTAATTAGGTTTTTTTAGATGTTTTTTGACTTTCGTTTGATTCAATTAGCTTTGTTGAATGCATTTAGAGTTTTATTTGATTCAAAAAGCTCTGTTTGAATGTGTTTGACTTACATATGATTCAATTAGCTTTGTTTGAATGTGTTTGACTTTCATTTGATTCAATTAGCTTTGTAGAATGCATTTGACATTCATTTGATACAAATAGCTTTGTTTGAATGTGTTTGACTTTCATTTGATTTAATTAGGTTTTTCTAGATGTTTTTGACTTTCATTTGATTCAATTACATTTGTTGAATGCATTTGACTTTCATTTGATTCAAAAAGCTCTGTTTGATTGTGTTTGACTTACATTTGATTCAATTAGCTTTGTTTGAATGTGTTTGACTTTCATTTGATTCAATTAGCTTCCTTAAATGCATTTGACCTTCATCTGATTCAAAAAGCTCTTTTTGAATGTGTTTGACTTTCATTTTATTCAATTAGACTGTTTGAATGTGTTTGACTTTCATTTGATTTTGATAGGTTTGTTTGAATGTGTTTGACTTTCATTTGATTCAATTGGCTTTCTTCAAATGTTTTTTACATTCATTTGGTTCAATTAGATTTGTAGAATGCATTTGACTTTCATTTGATTCAAATAGCTTTGTCTGAATGTGTTTTACTTTCATTTGATTTAATTAGCTTTGTTTGAATGTGTTTTACTTCCATTTGATTCAATTAGCTTTGTAGAATGCGTTTGACTTTCATTTGATTCAATTAGCTTCCTTAAATGCATTTGACCTTCATCTGATTCAAAAGCTCTTTTTGAATGTGTTTGACTTTCATTTTATTCAATTAGCATTTTTAATGTGTTTGTTCATTTTTCTGATAGGTTTGTTTGAATGTGTTTGACTTTCATTTGATTCAATTGGCTTTCTTCAATGTTTTTTACATTCATTTGTTCATTAGATTTGTAGATGCATTGACTTTCATTTGATTCAAATAGCTTTGTCTGAATGTTTTTACTTTCATTTGATTTTAATTAGCTTTGTTTGAATGTGTTTTACTTCCATTTGATTCAATTAGCTTTGTAGAATGCGTTTGACTTTCATTTGATTCAAATAGCTTTGTTTGAATGTGTTTGACTTTCATTTGATTTAATTAGGTTTTTCTAGATGTTTTTGACTTTCATTTGATTCAATTACATTTGTTGAATGCATTTGTTTTCATTTGATTAAAAAAGTCTGTTTGAATGTGTTTGACTTACATTTGATTAATTAGCTTTGTTTGGTGTGTTTGACTTTCGTTTGATTCAATTAGGTTTGTTTGAATGTTTTTTGACTTTCGTTTGATTCAATTAGCTTTGTTGAATGCATTTGACTTTAATTTGATTCAAAAAGCTCTGTTTGAATGTGTTTGACTTACAATTGATCTAATCAGCTTTGTTTGAATGTGTTTGACATTCATTTGATTCAATTAGCTTTGTTTGAATGTGTTTGACTTTCATTTGATTCAAATGGATTTGTTCGAATGTTTTTTACTTTCGTTTGATTCAGTTAGCTTTGTAGAATACATTTGACTTTTATTTTATTCAAAAAGCTTTGTTTGAATGTGTTTGACTTTCATTTCATTTAATTAGGTTTTTTTAGATGTTTTTTACTTTCATTTGATTCAATTAGCTTTGTTGAATGCATTTGACTTTCAATTGATTCAAAATGCTCTATTTGAATGTGTTTGACTTACATTTGATCCAATTAAGCATTGTTTCAATGTGTTTGACTTTCATTTGATTCAATTAGCTTTGTAGATTGCATTTGACAGTCATTTGATTCAAAAAGCTCTTTGATTTGACTTTCATTTGATTCAATTAGGTCTGTTTGAATGTGTTTGACTATCATTTGATTCAATTAGGTTTGTTTAAATATGTTTGACTTTCATTTGATTCAATTGGCTTTGTTGGAATGTTTTTTACTTTCATTTGATTCAATTAGCTTTGTAGAATGCATTTGACTTTCATTTATTCAAATAGTTTAGTTTGAATGTGTTTGACTTTCATTGGATTCATTTGGCTTTGTTCGAATGTTTTTTACTTTCATTTGATTCAATAAGCTTTGTAGAATGCATTTGACTTTCATTAGATTCCAATAGCTTTGTTTGATGTGTTTGACTTTCATTTGATTCAATTAGGTCTGTTTTGAATGTGTTTGACTTTCATTTGATTCAATTAGGTTTGTTTGAATGTGTTTGACTTTCATTTGATTCAATTGGCTTTGTTGGAATGTTTTTGACTTTCATTTGATTCAATTAGCTTTGTAGAATGCATTTAACTTTCGTTTGAATGTGTTTGACTTTCATTTGATCCAATTAGCTTTGTTTCAATGTGTTTGACTTAAATTTGATTCAATTAGCTTTGTTTGAATGTGTTTGACTTTCATTTGATTCAATTAGCTTTCTTAAATGTATTTGACCTTAATCTGATTCAAAAAGCTCTTTTTGAATATGTTTGACTTTCATTTTATCAATTAGCACTGTTTGAATCTGTTTGACTTTCATTTGATTCAGATAGGTTTGTTTGAATGTGTTTAACTTTCATTTGATTCAATTGGCATAGTTCAAATGTTTTTTACTTTATTTGATTCTATTAGATTTGTAGAATGCATTTGACTTTCATTTGATTCAAATAGCTTTGGTCTGATATGTGTTTGTATTTGTACTTTTGTGATCTTTCAATGATTCAGCTTTGTTCAGAATGACTATTTGTAAATCTTTGTATATTGATTCTAGAAATAGCTTTGTTTGGAAATGATGTTTGACTTTCATTTGCAGTTTAATTTTTTTTTTTGTTTTTTTTGTAGTTGATTTGTTCATGATTAGGATGTTTTGTTTCTTGACTTTCTTTTGAATTTCATAATTAGCTTTGTTGATAATGCATTTGACTTTCATTTGATTCAAAAAAGCTCTTTTGAATGTTGTTTGATTGACTTGACGATTTGTTTAATTAGCTTTGCTTTGGATGTGGTTTTTGACTTTCGTTTGATTCAATTAGGTTTGTGTTTGAATGTTGTTTTGACTTTCGTTTTGATTCAATTAGCTTTGTTGAATTGTTTGACATTTGATCTATATATTTGATTCAAAACATATGTCTCTGTTTGATATGGTGTTTGTGTACTTACAACTTTGAAGTCATAATCAGCTTTGTGTTTGATATGTGTTTGATTGTCATTACATTTTGATTCAATTAGCTTATGTTTGAATGTGTTTAATACTTTCATTTTGATTCAAATGGATTTTGTTCGAAGCGAATTTGTTTTTTTTTTACTTTCGTTTGATTCAGTTAGCTTTGTAGAATGCATTTGACTTTTATTTGATTCAAATAGCTTTAGTTTTGAATGTGGTTTGACTTTTCATTTGATTTAATTAGGGTTTTTTTTAGATGTTTTTTACTTTCATTTGATTCAATTAGCTTTGTTGAATGCATTTGACTTTCAATTGATTAAAATGCTCTGTTTGAATGTGTTTGACTTACATTTGATCCAATTACCATTGTTACAATGTGTTTGACTTTCATTTGATTCAATTAGCTTTGTAGATTGCATTTGACAGTCATTTGATTCAAAAAGCTCTTTTTGAATGTGTTTGACTTTCATTTGATTCAATTAGGTCTGTTTGAATGTGTTTGACTATCATTTGATTCATTAGGTTTGTTTAAAATGTGTTTGACTTTCATTTGATTCAATTGGCTTTGTTGGAATGTTTTTGACTTTCATTTGATTCAATTAGCTTTGTAGAATGCATTTGACTTTCATTTGATTCAAATAGTTTAGTTTGAATGTGTTTGACTTTCATTGGATTCATTTGGCTTTGTTCGAATGTTTTTTACTTTCATTTGATTCAATAAGCTTTGTAGAATGCATTTGACTTTCATTAGATTCTAATAGCTTTGTTTGAATGTGTTTGACTTTCATTTGATTCAATTAGGTCTGTTTGAATGTGTTTGACTTTCATTTGATTCAATTAGGTTTTGTTTGAATGTGTTTGACTTTCATTTGATTCAATTGGCTTTGTTGGAATGTTTTTGACTTTCATTTGATTCAATTAGCTTTGTAGAATGCATTTAACTTTCGTTTGAATGTGTTTGACTTTCATTTGATCCATTAGCTTTGTTTCAATGTGTTTGACTTAAATTTGATTCAATTAGCTTTGTTTGAATGTGTTTGACTTTCATTTGATTCAATTAGCTTTCTTAAATGTATTTGACCTTAATCTGATTCAAAAAAGCTCTTTTTGAATATGTTTGACTTTCATTTTATTCAATTAGCACTGTTTGAATCTGTTTGACTTTCATTTGATTCAGATAGGTTTGTTTGAATGTGTTTAACTTTCATTTGATTCAATTGGCATAGTTCAAATGTTTTTTACTTTAATTTGATTCTATTAGATTTGGTAGAATGCATTTGACTTTCATTTGATTCAAATAGCTTTGTCTGAATGTGTTTTACTTCCATTTGATTCAATTAGCTTTGTAGAATGCATTTGACTTTTATTTGATTCAAATAGCTTTGTTTGAATGTGTTTGACTTTCATTTGATTTAATTAGGTTTTTTTAGATGTTTTTGACTTTCTTTTGATTCAATTAGCTTTGTTGATGCATTTGACTTTCATTTGATTCAAAAAGCTCTGTTTGAATGTGTTTGACTTACATTTGTTTAATTAGCTTTGTTTGGATGTGTTTGACTTTCGTTTGATTCAATTAGGTTTGTTTGAATGTTTTTGACTTTCGTTTGTTTCAATTAGCTTTGTTGAATGCATTTGACTTTATTTGATTCAAAAAGCTCTGTTTGAATGTGTTTGACTTACAATTGATCTAATCAGCTTTGTTTGAATGTGTTTGACATTCATTTGATTCAATTAGCTTTGTTTGAATGTGTTTAACTTTCATTTGATTCAAATGGATTTGTTCGAATGTTTTTTTACTTTCGTTTGATTCAGTTAGCTTTGTAGAATGCATTTGACTTTTATTTGATTCAAATAGCTTAGTTTGAATGTGTTTGACTTTCATTTGATTTAATTAGGTTTTTTTAGATGTTTTTTTACTTTCATTTGATTCAATTAGCTTTGTTGAATGCATTTGACTTTCAATTGATTAAAATGCTCTGTTTGAATGTGTTTTGACTTACATTTGATCCAATTACCATTGTTTACAATGTGTTTGACTTTCATTTGATTCAATTAGCTTTGTAGATTGCATTTGACAGTCATTTGATTCAAAAAGCTCTTTTTGAATGTGTTTGACTTTCATTTGATTCAATTAGGTCTGTTTGAATGTGTTTGACTATCATTTGATTCAATTAGGTTTGTTTAAATGTGTTTGACTTTCATTTGATTCAATTGGCTTTGTTGGAATGTTTTTGACTTTCATTTTGATTCAATTAGCTTTGTAGAATGCATTTGACTTTCATTTGATTCAAATAGTTTAGTTTTGAATGTGTTTGACTTTCATTGGATTCATTTGGCTTTGTTCGAATGTTTTTTACTTTCATTTGATTCAATAAGCTTTGTATAATGCATTTGACTTTCATTAGATTCTAATAGCTTTGTTTGATGTGTTTTGACTTTCATTTGATTCAATTAGGTCTGTTTGAATGTGTTTGACTTTCATTTGATTCAATTAGGTTTGTTTGAATGTGTTTGACTTTCATTTGATTCAATTGGCTTTGTTGGAATGTTTTTGACTTTCATTTGATTCAATTAGCTTTGTAGAATGCATTTGACTTTCGTTTGATTCAAATAGTTTAGTTTGAATGCGTTTGACTTTCATTGGATTCATTTGGCTTTGTTCGAATGTTTTTTACTTTCATTCGATTCATAAGCTTTGTAGAATGCATTTGACTTTCATTAGATTCCAATAGCATTGTTTGAATGTGTTTGACATTCATTTGATTTAGTTAGGTTTTTTTAGATGTTTTTTACTTTCATTTGATTCATTTAGTTTTGTTTGAATGTGTTTGACTTTCATTTGATTTAATTAGCTTTGTAGATTGCATTTTGACCTTCATTTGATTCAAAAGATTTTTTTGAATGTGTTAGACTTTCATTTGATTCAATTAGCTCTGTTTGAATGTGTTTTGAATTTCATTTGATTCAATTAGACTTGTTTGAATGTGTTTTACTTTCATTTGATTCAATTAGCTTTGTTTGGATGTGTTTGACTTTAATTTGATTCAATTAGCTTTATAGAATGCATTTGACTTTCACTTGATTCAAATAGTTTTGTTTGAATGTGTTTGACCTTTTATTGATTTAATTTGAATTTTTTTAGATGTTTTTTACTTTCATTTGAGTCAATTAGATTTCTAGAATGCATTTGACTTTCATTTGATTCAAATAGCTTTGTCTGAATGTGTTTGACTTTCATTTGATTTAATTAGATTTTTTTTAGATGTTTTTGACTTTCGTTTGATTCAATTAGCTTTGTTGAATGCATTTGACTTTCATTTGATTCAAAAAGCTCTGTTTGAATGGGTTTGACTTACATTTGATTCAATTAGCTTTGTTTGAATGTGTTTGACTTTCATTTGATTCAATTAGCTTTCTTAAATGCATTTGACCTTCATTTGATTCAAAAAGCTCTATTTGAATTCGTTTGACTTTCATTTGATTCAATTGGCTTTGTTCGAATGTTTTCGACATTCATTTGACTCAATTAGCTTTGATGAATGCATTTGACTTTCATTTGATACAAACAGCTCTGCTTGAATGTGTTTGACTCACATTTGATCCAATTAGCTTTGTTTCAATGTGTTTGACTTACATTTGATTATATTTGCTTTGTTTGAATGTGTTCGACTTTCATTTGATTCAATTAGCTTTCTTAAATGCATTTGACCTTCATTCTGATTCAAAAAGCTCTTTTTTAATGTGTTTGACTTTCATTTTATTCAATTAGGTCTGTTTGAATGTGTTTGACTTTCATTTGATTTAATTTGGTTTGTTTAAATGTGTTTGACTTTCATTTGATTCAATTGGCTTTGTTGGAAAGTTTTTTTACTTTCATTTGATTCAATTTGATTTGTAGAATACATTTGACTTTCATTTGATTTAAATAGCTTTGTCTGAATGTGTTTTGACTTTCATTTGATTTAATTAGATTTTTTTAGATGTTTTTGACGTTCATTTGATTCAATGAGCTTTGTAGAATGCATTTGACTTTCATTTGATTCAAATAGCTTTGTTTGAATGTGTTTGACTTTCATTTGATTCAATTAGGTTTTTTTAAGATGTTTTTTACTTTCGTTTGATTCAATTAGCTTTTTTGAATGCATTTGACGTTTCATTTGATTCAAAAGCTCTGTTTGAATGTGTTTGACTTACATTTGATTCAATTACCTTTGTTTGGATGTGTTTGACTTTCGTTGATTTAATTAGGTTTGTTTGAATGTTTTTTTACTTTCGTTTGATTCAATTAGCTTTGTTGAATGCAATTGACTTGAATTTGATTCAAAAAGCTCTGTTTGAATGTGTTTGACTTACAATTGATCTAATCAGCTTTGTTTGAATGTGTTTGACATTCATTTGATTCAATTGGCTTTGTTTGAATATGTTTGACTTTCATTTGATTCAAATGGATTTGTTCGAATGTTTTTTACTTTCGTTTGATTCGGTTAGCTTAGTAGAATGCATTTGACTTTTATTTGATTCAAATAGCTTTATTTGAATGTGTTTGACTTTCATTTGATTTAATTAGGTTTTTTTAGATGTTTTTTTACTTTCATTTGATTCAATTAGCTTTGTTGAATGCATTTGACTTTCAATTGATTCAAAATGCTCTTTTTGAATGTGTTTGACTTACATTTGATCCAATTAGCATTGTTACAATGTGTTTGACTTTCATTTGATTCAATTAGCTTTGTAGATTGCATTTGACAGTCATTTGATTCAAAAAGCTCTTTTTGAATGTGTTTTGACTTTCATTTGTTTCAATTAGGTCTGTTTGAATGTGTTTGACTATCATTTGATTCAATTACGTTTGTTTAAATGTGTTTGACTTTCATTTGATTCAATTGGCTTTGTTGGAATGTTTTTGACTTTCATTTGATTCAATTAGCTTTGTAGAATGCATTTCACTTTCATTTGATACAAATAGTTTAGTTTGAATGTGTTTGACTTTCATTGGATTCATTTGGCTTTGTTAGAATGTTTTTTACTTTCATTTGATTCAATAAGCTTTGTAGAATGCATTTGACTTTCATTAGATTCCAATAGCTTTGTTTGAATGTGTTTGACTTTCCTTTGATTCAATTAGGTCTGTTTGAATGTGTTTGACTTTCATTTGATTCAATTAGGTTTGTTTGAATGTGTTTGACTTTCATTTGATTCAATTGGCTTTGTTGGAATGTTTTTGACTTTCATTTGATTCAATTAGCTTTGTAGAATGCATTTGACTTTCATTTGATTCAAATAGTTTAGTTTGAATGTGTTTGACTTTCATTGGATTCATTTGGCTTTGTTCGAGTGTTTTTTACTTTCATTTGATTCAATAAGCTTTGTAGATGCATTTGACTTTCATTAGATTCCAATAGCTTTGTTTGAATGTGTTTGACTTTCATTTGATTTAATTAGGTTTTTTTAGATGTTTTTGACTTTCATTTGATTCATTTAGTTTTATTTGAATGTGTTTGACTTTCATTTGATTTAATTAGCTTTGTAGATTGCATTTGACCTTCATTTGATTCAAAAAGCTCTTTTGAATGTGTTTGACTTTCATTTGATTCAATTAGCTCTGTTTGAATGTGTTTGAATTTCATTTGATTCAATTAGACTTGTTTGAATGTGTTTTACTTTCATTTGATTCAATTAGTTTTGTTTGGATGTGTTTGACTTTAATTTGATTCAATTAGCTTTATAGAATGCATTTGACTTTCACTTGATTCAAATAGTTTTGTTTGAATGAGTTTAACCTTTTATTGATTCAAAAAGCTCTATTTGAATGTGTTTGACTTACATTTGATTCAATTAGCTTTGTTTGAATGTGTTTGACTTTCATTTGATTCAATTAGCTTTCTTAAATGCATTTGACCTTCATTTGATTCAAAAACCTCTTTTTGAATTTGTTTGACTTTCATTTGATTCAATTGGCTTTGTTCGAATGTTTTCGACTTTCATTTGATTCAATTATGTTTGTTTGAATGTGTTTTGACTTTCATTTGATTCAATTGGCTTTGTTGGAATGTTTTTGACTTTCATTTGATTCAATTAGCTTTGTAGAATGCATTTGACTTTCATTTGATTCAAATAGTTTAGGTTGAATGTGTTTGACTTTCATTTGATTCATTTGGCTTTGTTCGAATGTTTTTTACTTTCATTTGATTCAATAAGCTTTGTAGAATGCATTTGACTTTCATTAGATTCCAATAGCTTTGTTTGAATGTGTTTGACTTTCATTTGATTTAATTAGGTTTTTTTAGATGTTTTTGACTTTCATTTGATTCATTTAGTTTTGTTTGAATGTGTTTGACTTTCATTTGATTTAATTAGCTTTGTAGATTGCATTTGACCTTCATTTGATTCAAAAAGCTCTTTTTGAATGTGTTTGACTTTCATTTGATTCAATTAGCTCTGTTTGAATGTGTTTGAATTTCATTTGATTCAATTAGACTTGTTTTAATGTGTTTTACTTTCATTTGATTCAATTAGCTTTGTTTGGATGTGTTTGACTTTAATTTGATTCAATTAGCTTTGTAGAATGCATTTAACTTTCACTTGATTCAAATAGTTTTGTTTGAATGTGTTTGACCTTTTATTGATTTAATTTGAATTTTTTAGGTGGTTTTTACTTTCATTTGAGTCAATTAGATTTGTAGAATGCATTTGACTTTCATTTGATTTAATTAGATTTTGTTAGATGTTTTTGACTTTCGTTTGATTCAATTAGCTTTGTTGAATGCATTTGACTTTCATTTGATTCAAAAAGCTCTGTTTGAATGTGTTTAACGTACATTTGATTCAATTAGCTTTGTTTGAATGTGTTTGACTTTTATTTGAATCAATTAGCTTTCTTAAATGCATTTGACCTTCATTTGATTCAAAAAGCTCTATTTGAATTCGTTTGACTTTCGTTTGATTCAATTGGCTTTGTTCGAATGTTTTCGACTTTCATTTGATTCAATTAGCTTCGATGAATGCATTTGACTTTCATACGATACAAAAGCCCTGTTTTGAATGTGTTTGACTCACATTTGATCCAATTAGCTTTGTATCAATGTGTTTGACTTACATTTGATTCAATTAGCTTTGTTTGAATGTGTTTGACTTTCATTTGATTCAATTAGCTTTCTTAAATGCATTTGACCTTAATGTGATTCAAAAAGCTCTTTTTGAATGTGTTTGACTTTCATTTTATTCAATTAGCACTGTTTGAATGTGTTTGACTTTCATTTGATTCAGATAGGTTTGTTTGAATGTGTTTGACTTTCATTTGATTCAATTGGCTTTATTCAATGTTTTTTACATTCATTTGATTCAATTAGTTTGTAGAATGCATTTGACTTTCATTTGATTCAAATAGCTTTGTTGAATTGTTTACTTTCATTTGATTTAATTAGCTTTGTTTGAATGTGTTTTACTTCCATTGGATTCAATTAGCTTTTTAGAATGCATTTGACTTTCATTTGATTTAAATAGCTCTGTTTGAATGTGTTTGACTTTCATTTGATTTAATTAGGTTTTTTAGATGTTTTTGACTTTCGTTTGATTCAATTAGCTTTGTTGAATGCATTTGACTTTCATTTGATTCAAAAAGCTCTGTTTGAATGTGTTTGACTTTTAATTTGATTCAATTAGCTTTGTTTGAATGTGTTTTACTTCCATTTGATTCAATTAGTTTTTGTAAAATGCATTTGTGATCCAAAGTGGACATCTAATGAACCTGTTGCTTTAGTCTTAGAGACTCTTGGGTTTTTCCCATTCACAAAGAAAGGTGAAATTCTATGCTGCATTTCATGGGAAGATTGAAGATTGGTACAACGGTTGGCTAGCATCACATTTTGGACGCATTTCATGACTATTTTGGGCGTGTGGATCCTAGGCCATTTACTATCTATTATTAACTTATGTGCTAGTTAATGTTGCTGAAATAATGCCAAGAATCTAGCTCTTGGCCGGTTGTAATGGGGGGTTATCAATAGGCTTTATTATGCTTTCATTACTTAGCTTAAATCAAGGCTTAAATCAAGGAGGAAACCATTGGTTGTTGGCCTTTCATTCTTGGACGGTTTCCTTGGCTTTTGGTGTGCTTTTGCTGCTCCTTTCCTCTATAAAGGGAGAGCAAAACAGAAATTAAGGAGAGTTTTGAGATTTGATAAAAAACTTGTGTTTATAGCATTTTAACTTAGAGTTTGTCTCAAGTTCAAGTGTTCCTTATTGCTTTGAGTGAGTCTTGAGTGATAAGCTTAGGAGAGATTGAGTGAGTCTTATCTCTGGCCTAAAACCCAAAACTTTGAGTGTGTCCTTGAGTTTTGGCCCTTTTATCTTGTTCCATGATATTTGAGTATTCTAACTATAAGTATTTTTTAAATCCATCAACCCATATTCGGGAGGGGGTATTTAGATTTACATCAATGTGTTTGACTTTCATTTGATTTAATTAGCTTTGTAGATTGCATTTGACTTCATTAGATTCAAAAAGCTCTTTTTGAATATGTTTGACTTTCATTTGATTCAATTAGCATTGTTTGAATGTGTTTGAATTTTATTTGATTCAATTAGACTTTGTTTGAATGTGTTTTACTTTCATTTGATTCAATTAGCTTTGTTTGGATGTGTTTGACTTTAATTTGATTCAATTAGCTTTATAGAATGCATTTGACTTTCACTTGATTCAAAATAGTTTTGTTTGAATGTGTTTGACCTTTTATTGATTTAATTTGAATTTTTTAGATGTTTTTTACTTTCATTTGAGTCAATTAGATTTGTAGAATGCATTTGACTTTCATTTGATTCAAATAGCTTTGTCTGAATGTGTTTGACTTTCATTTGATTTAATTAGATTTTTTTAGATGTTTTTTACTTTCGTTTGATTCAATTAGCTTTGTTGAATGCATTTGAATTTCATTTGATTCAAAAAGCTCTGTTTGAATGTGTTTGACTTACATTTGATTCAATTAGCTTTGTTTGAATGTGTTTGACTTTCATTTGATTCAATTAGCTTTCTTAAATGCATTTGACCTTCATTTGATTCAAAACGCTCTTTTTGAATTTGTTTGACTTTCATTTGATTCAATTAGCTTTGTTCAATGTTTTCGACTTTCATTTGATTCAATTAGCTTTGATGAATGCATTTGACTTTCATTTGATTCAATTAGCTTTGATGAATGCATTTGACTTTCATTTGATTCAAAAAGCTCTGTTGAATGTGTTTGACTCACATTTGATCCAATTAGCTTTGTTTCAATGTGTTTGACTTTCATTTGATCCAATTAGCTTTGTAGATTGCATTTGACCGTCATTTAATTCAAAAAGCTCTTTTTGAATGTGTTTGACTTTCATTTGATTCAATTAGGTCTGTTTGAATGTGTTTGACTTTCATTTGATTCAATTAGGTTTGTTTGAATGTGTTTGACTTTCATTTGATTCAATTGGCTTTGTTGGAATGTTTTTGACTTTCATTTGATTCAATTAGCTTTGTAGAATGCATTTGACTTTCATTTGATTCAAATAGTTTAGTTTGAATGTGTTTGACTTTCATTTGATTCATTTGGCTTTGTTCGAATGTTTTTTACTTTCATTTGATTCAATAAGCTTTGTAGAATGCATTTGACTTTCATTAGATTCCAATAGCTTTGTTTGAATGTGTTTGACTTTCATTTGATTTATTTAGGTTTTTTTAGATGTTTTTGACTTTCATTTGATTCATTTAGTTTTGTTTGAATGTGTTTGACTTTCATTTGATTTAAATAGCTTTGTAGATTGCATTTGACCTTCATTAGATTCAAAAAGCTCTTTTGAATGTGTTTGACTTTCATTTGATTCAATTAGCTCTGTTTGAATGTGTTTGAATTTTATTTGATTCAATTAGACTTTGTTTGAATGTGTTTTACTTTCATTTGATTCAATTAGCTTTGTTTGGATGTGTTTGACTTTAATTTGATTCAATTAGCTTTATAGAATGCATTTGACTTTCACTTGATTCAAATAGTTTTGTTTGAATGTGTTTGACCTTTTATTGATTTAATTTGAATTTTTTCAGATGTTTTTTACTTTCATTTGAGTCAATTAGATTTGTAGAATGCATTTAACTTTCATTTGATTCAAATAGCTTTGTCTGAATGTGTTTGATTTTCATTTGATTTAATTAGATTTTTTTAGATGTTTTTGACTTTCGTTTGATTCAATTAGCTTTGTTGAATGCATTTGAATTTATTTGATTCAAAAAGCTCTGTTTGAATGTGTTTGACTTACATTTGATTCAATTAGCTTTATTTGAATGTGTTTGACTTTCATTTGATTTAATTAGCTTTCTTAAATGCATTTGACCTTCATTTGATTCAAAACGCTCTTTTTGAATTTGTTTGACTTTCATTTGATTCAATTGACTTCCATTTGATTCAATGAACCTGTTGCTTTAGTCTTAGAGACTCTTGGGTTTTTCCCATTCACAAAGAAGGGTGAAATTCTATGCTGCATTTCATGGGAAGATTGAAGATTGGTACACGGTTGGCTAGCATCACATTTTGGACGCATTTCATGACTATTTTGGGCGTGTGGATCCTAGGCCATTTACTATCTATTATTAACTTATGTGCTAGTTAATGTTGCTGAAATAATGCCAAGAATCTAGCTCTTGGCCGGTTGTAATGGGGGGGTTATCAATAGGCTTTATTATGCTTTCATTACTTAGCTTAAATCAAGGCTTAAATCAAGGAGGAAACCATTGGCTGTTGGCCTTTCATTCTTGGACGGTTTCCTTGGCTTTTGGTGTGCTTTTGCTGCTTCCTTTCCTCTATAAAAGGGAGAGCAAAACAGAAATTAAGAGGCAGTTTTGAGATTTGATAAAAAACCTTGTGTTTATAGCATTTTAACTTAGAGTTTGTCTCAAGTTCAAGTGTTCCCTTATTGCTTTGAGTGAGTCTTGAGTGATAAGCTTAGGAGAGATTGAGTGAGTCTTATCTCTGGCCTAAAACCCCAAAACTTTGAGTGTGTCCTTGAGTTTTGGCCCTTTTATCTTGTTCCTTGATATTTGAGTATTCTAATTATAAGTATTTTTAAATCCATCAACCATATTCGGGAGGGGGTATTTAGATTTACATCAATTTGACTTTCATTTGATTGAAATAGCTTTGTTTGAATGTGTTTGACTTTCATTTGATTTAAATTAGGTTTTTTTAGATGTTTTTTACTTTCATTTGATTCAAAAAGCTCTGTTTGAATGTGTTTGACTCACATTTGATCCAATTAGCTTTGTTTCAATGTGTTTGCCTTACATTTGATTCAATTAGCTTTGTTTGAATGTGTTTGACTTTCATTTCATTCAATTAGCTTTCTTAAATGCATTTGACCTTCATCTGATTCAAAAAGCTCTTTTTAAATGTGTTTGACTTTCATTTTATTCAATTAGGTCTGTTTGAATGTGTTTGACTTTCATTTGATTCAATTAGGTTTGTTTTAAATGTGTTTGACTTTTCATTTGATTCAATTGGCTTTGTTGGAATGTTTTTTACTTTCAATTTGATTCAATTAGATTTGTAGAATACATTTGACTTTCATTTAATTTAAATAGCTTTGTCTGAATGTGTTTGACTTTCCATTTGATTTAATTAGATTTTTTTAGATGTTTTTGACGTTCATTTGATTCAATGAGCTTTGTAGAATGCATTTGACTTTTATTTGATTCAAATAGCTTTGTTTGAATGTGTTTTGACTTTCATTTGATTCAATTAGGTTTTTTTAGATGTTTTTTACTTTCATTTGATTCAATTAGCTTTGTTGAATGCATTTGACTTTCATTTGATTCAAAAAGCTCTGTTTGAATGTGTTTGACTTACGTTTGATTCAATTAGCTTTGTTTGGATGTGGTTTGACTTTCGTTTGATTCAATTAGGTTTGTTTGAATGTTTTTTACTTTCGTTTGATTCAATTAGCTTTGTTGAATGCAATTGACTTTAATTTGATTCAAAAAGCTCTGTTTTGAATGTGTTTGACTTACCATTGATCTAATCAGCTTTGTTTGAATGTGTTTGACATTCATTTGATTCAATTAGCTTTGTTTGAATGTGTTTGACTTTCATTTGATTCAAATGGATTTGTTCGAATGTTTTTTACTTTCGTTTGATTCAGTTAGCTTTGTAGAATGCATTTGACTTTTATTGATTCAAATAGCTTTGTTTGAATGTGTTTGACTTACATTTGATCCAATTAGCATTGTTACAATGTGTTTGACTTTCATTTGATTCAATTAGCTTTGTAGATTGCATTTGACAGTCATTTGATTGAAAAAGCTCTTTTTGAATGTGTTTGACTTTCATTTGATTCAATTAGGTCTGTTTGAATGTGTTTGACTATCATTTGATTCAATTAGGTTTGTTTAAATGTGTTTGACTTTCATTTGATTCAATTGGCTTTGTTGGAATGTTTTTGACTTTCATTTGATTCAATTAGCTTTGTAGAATGCATTTGACTTTCATTTGATACAAATAGTTTAGTTTGAATGTGTTAAACTTTCATTGGATTCATTTGGCTTTGTTAGAATGTTTTTTACTTTCATTTGATTCAATAAGCTTTGTAGAATGCATTTGACTTTCATTAGATTCCAATAGCTTTGTTTGAATGTGTTTGATTTTCATTTGATTCAATTAGGTCTGTTTGAATGTGTTAGACTTTCATTTTATTCAATTAGGTTTGTTTGAATGTGTTTGACTTTCATTTGATTCAATTGGCTTTGTTGGAATGTTTTTGACTTTCATTTTATTCAATTAGCTTTGTAGAATGCATTTGACTTTCATTTGATTCAAATAGTTTAGTTTAAATGTGTTTGACTTTCTTTGGATTCATTTGGCTTTGTTCGAATGTTTTTTACTTTCATTCGATTCAATAAGCTTTGTAGAATGCATTTGACTTTCATTAGATTCCAATAGCTTTGTTTGAATGTGTTTGACTTTCATTTGATTTAATTAGGTTTTTTAGATGTTTTTGACTTTCATTTGATTCAATTAGCTTTGTTGAATGCATTTGACTTTCAATTGATTCAAAATGCTCTGTTTGAATGTGTTTGACTTACATTTGATCCAGTTAGCATTGTTACAATGTGTTTGACTTTCATTTGATTCAATTAGCTTTGTAGATTGCATTTGACAGTCATTTGATTCAAAAAGCTCTTTTTGAATGTGTTTGACTTTCATTTGATTCAATTAGGTCTGTTTGAATGTGTTTGACTATCATTTGATTCAATTAGGTTTGTTTAAATGTGTTTGACTTTCATTTGATTCAATTGGCTTTGTTGGAATGTTTTTAACTTTCATTTGATTCAATTAGCTTTGTAGAATGCATTTGACTTTCATTTGATTCACATGGTTTAGTTTGAATGTGTTTGACTTTCATTGGATTCATTTGGCTTTGTTCGAATGTTTTTTACTTTCATTTAATTCAATAAGCTTTGTAGTATGCATTTGACTTTCATTAGATTCCAATAGCTTTGTTTGAATGTGTTTGACTTTCATTTGATTTAATTAGGTTTTTTAGATGTTTTTGACTTTCATTTGATTCAATTAGCATTGTCGAATGCATTTGACTTTCAACTGATTCAAAATGCTCTGTTTGAATGTGTTTGACTTACATTTGATCCAATTAGCATTGTTACAATGTGTTTGACTTTCATTTGATTCAATTAGCTTTGTAGATTGCATTGAAAGTCATTTGATTCAAAAAGCTCTTTTTGAATGTGTTTGACTTTCATTTGATTCAATTAGGTTTGTTTGAATGTGTTTGACTATCGTTCGATTCAATTAGGTTTGTTTAAATGTGTTTGTCTTTCATTTGATTCAATTGGCTTTGTTGGAATGTTTTTTACTTTCATTTGATTCAATTAGCTTTGTAGAATGCATTTGACTTTCATTTGATACAAATAGTTTAGTTTGAATGTGTTTAACTTTCATTGGATTCATTTGGCTTTGTTAGAATGTTTTTTACTTTCATTTGATTCAATAAGCTTTGTAGAATGCATTTGACTTTCATTAGATTCCAATAGCTTTGTTTGAATGTGTTTGATTTTCATTTGATTCAATTAGGTCTGTTTGAATGTGTTTGACTTTCATTTTATTCAATTAGGTTTGTTTGAATGTGTTTGACTTTCATTTGATTCAATTAGCTTTTGGAATTTTTGACTTTCATTTGATTCAATTAGCTTTGTAGAATGCATTTGACTTTCATTTGATTCAAATAGTTTAGTTTAAATGTGTTTGACTTTCTTTGGATTCATTTGGCTTTGTTCGAATGTTTTTTACTTTCATTCGATTCAATAAGCTTTGTAGAATGCATTTGACTTTCATTAGATTCCAATAGCTTTGTTTGAATGTGTTTGACTTTCATTTGATTTAATTAGGTTTTTTAGATGTTTTTTACTTTCATTTGATTCAATTAGCTTTGTTCAATGCATTTGACTTTCAATTGATTCAAAATGCTCTGTTTGAATGTGTTTGACTTACATTTGATCCAATTAGCATTGTTACAATGTGTTTGACTTTCATTTGATTCAATTAGCTTTCTTAAATGCATTTGACCTTCATCTGATTCAAAAAGCTCTTTTTGAATGTGTTTGACTTTCATTTTATTCAATTAGGTCTGTTTGAATGTGTTGACTATCATTTGATTCAATTAGGTTTGTTTAAATGTGTTTGACTTTCATTTGATTCAATTGGCTTTGTTGGAATGTTTTTAACTTTCATTTGATTCAATTAGCTTTGTAGAATGCATTTGACTTTCATTTGATTCAAATGGTTTAGTTCGAATGTGTTTGACTTTCATTGGATTCATTTGGCTTTGTTCGAATGTTTTTTACTTTCATTTAATTCAATAAGCTTTGTAGATTGCATTTGACTTTCATTAGATTCCAATAGCTTTGTTTGAATGTGTTTGACTTTCATTTGATTCAATTAGGTCTGTTGAATGTGTTTGACTTTCATTTGATTCAATTCTTTCATTTTCAATTGGCTTTGTTGGAATGTTTTTGACTTTCATTTGATTCAATAAGCTTTGTAGAATGCATTTGACTTTCATTAGATTCCAATAGCTTTGTTTGAATGTGTTTGACTTTCATTTGATTTAATTAGGTTTTTTTTGAATGTTTTTGACTTTCATTTGATTCATTTAGTTTTGTTTGAATGTGTTTGACTTTCATTTGATTTAATTAGCTTTGTAGATTGCATTTGACCTTCATTTGATTCAAAAAGATCTTTTTGAATGTGTTTGATTATCATTTGATTCAATTAGCTCTGTTTAAATGTGTTTGAATTTCATTTGATTCAATTAGACTTGTTTGAATGTGTTTTACTTTCATTTGATTCAATTAGCTTTGTTTGGAATGCATTTGACTTTCACTTGATTCAAATAGTTTTGTTTGAATGTGTTTGACCTTTTATTGATTTAATTTGAATTTTTTTAGATGTTTTTTACTTTCATTTGAGTCAATTAGATTTGTAGAATGCATTTGACTTTCATTTGATTCAAATAGCTTTGTCTGAATGTGTTTAACTTTCATTTGATTTAATTAGATTTTTTTTAGATGTTTTTGACTTTCGTTTGATTCAATTAGCTTTGTTGAATGCATTTGACTTTAATTTGATTCAAAAAGCTCTGTTTGAATGTGTTTGACTTACATTTGATTCTATTAGCTTTGTTTGAATGTGTTTGACTTTCATTTGATTCAATTAGCTTTCTTAAATGCATTTGACCTTCATTTGATTCAAAAAGCTCTGTTTGAATTTGTTTGACTTTCATTTGATTCAATTGGCTTTGTTCGAATGTTTTTCGACTTTCATTTGACTCAATTAGCTTTGATGAATGTATTTGACTTTCATTTGATAAAAAGCTCTGTTTAAATGTGTTTGACTCATATTTGATCCAATTAGCTTTGTTTCAATGTGTTTGACTTACATTTGATTCAATTAGCTTTGTTTGAATGTGTTTGATTTCATTTGATTCAATTAGCTTTCTTAAATGCATTTGAACTTCATCTGATTCAAAAAGCTCTTTTTGAATGTGTTTGACTTTCATTTTATTCAATTAGGTCTGTTTGAATGTGTTAGACTTTCATTTGATTCAATTAGGTTTGTTTAAATGTGTTTGACTTTCATTTGATTCAATTGGCTTTGTTGGAATGTTTTTTACTTTCATTTGATTCAATTAGATTTGTAGAATACATTTGACTTTCATTTGATTTAAATAGCTTTGTCTGAATGTGTTTGACTTTCATTTGATTTAATTAGATTTTTTTAGATGTTTTTGACGTTCATTTGATTCAATGAGCTTTGTAGAATGCATTTGACTTTCATTTGATTCAAATAGCTTTGTTTGAATGTGTTTGACTTTCATTTGATTTAATTAGGTTTTTTTAGATGTTTTTGACTTTCGTTTGATTCAATTATTTTGACTTTCATTTGATTCAAAAAGCTCTGTTTGAATGTGTTTGACTTACATTTGATTCAATTAGCTTTGTTTGGATGTGTTTGACTTTTGTTTGATTCAATTAGGTTTGTTTAAATGTTTTTGACTTTTGTTTGATTCAATTAGCTTTGTTGAATGCATTTGACTTTAATTTGATTCAAAAAGCTCTGTTTGAATGTGTTTTGACTTACAATTGATCTAATCAGCTTTGTTTGAATGTGTTTGACATTCATTTGATTCAATTAGCTTTGTTTGAATGTGTTTGACTTTCATTTGATTCAAATGGATTTGTTCGAATGTTTTTACTTTCGTTTGATTCAGTTAGCTTTGTAGAATGCATTTGACTTTTATTTGATTCAAATAGCTTTGTTTGGATGTGTTTGACTTTTATTTGATTTAATTAGGTTTTTTTAGTTGTTTTTTACTTTCATTTGATTCAATTAGCTTTGTTGAATGCATTTGACTTTCTATTGATTCAAAATGCTCTGTTTGAATGTGTTTGACTTACATTTGATCCAATTAGCATTGTTACAATGTGTTTGACTTTCATTTGATTCAATTAGCTTTGTAGATTGCATTTGACAGTCATTTGATTCAAAAAGCTTTTTTTGAATGTGTTTGACTCACATTTGATCCAATTAGCTTTGTTTCAATGTTTGACTTACATTTGATTCAATTAGCTTTGTTTGAATGTGTTTGACTTTCATTTGATTCAATTAGCTTTCTTAAATGCATTTGACCTTCATCTGATTCAAAAAGCTCTTTTTTAATGTGTTTGACTTTCATTTTATTCAATTAGGTCTGTTTGAATGTGTTAGACTTTCATTTGATTCAATTAGGTTTGTTTAAATGTGTTTGACTTTCATTTGATTCAATTGGCTTTGTTGGAATGTTTTTTACTTTCATTTGATTCAATTAGATTTGTAGAATACATTTGACTTTCATTTGATTTAAATAGCTTTGTCTGAATGTGTTTGACTTTCATTTGATTTAATTAGATTTTTTTAGATGTTTTTGACGTTCATTTGATTCAATGAGCTTTGTAGAATGCATTTGACTTTCATTTGATTCAAATAGCTTTGTTTGAATGTGTTTGACTTTCATTTGATTCAATTAGGTTTTTTTAGATGTTTTTGACTTTCGTTTGATTCAATTATTTGACTTTCATTTGATTGAAAAAGCTCTGTTTGAATGTGTTTGACTTACATTTGATTAAATTAGCTTTGTTTGGATGTGTTTGACTTTTGTTTGATTCAATTAGGTTTGTTTGAATGTTTTTGACGTTCAATTGATTCAAAATGCTCTGTTTGAATGTGTTTGACTTACATTTGATCCAATTAGCATTGTCACAATGTGTTTGACTTTCATTTGATTCAATTAGCTTTGTTGATTGCATTTGACAGTCATTTGATTCAAAAAGCTTTTTTTGAATGTGTTTGACTTTCATTTGATTCAATTAGGTCTGTTTGAATGTGTTTGACTATCATTTGATTCAATTAGGTTTGTTTAAATGTGTTTGACTTTCATTTGATTCAATTGGCTTTGTTGGAATTTTTTTACTTTCATTTGATTCAATTAGCTTTGTAGAATGCATTTGACTTCATTTGATACAAATAGTTTAGTTTGAATGTGTTTGACTTTCATTGGATTCATTTGGCTTTGTTCGAATGTTTTTTACGTTCATTTGATTCAATAAGCTTTGTAGAATGCATTTGACATTCATTAGATTCGAATAGCTTTGTTTGAATGAGTTTGACTTTCATTTGATTCAATTAGGTCTATTTGAATGTGTTTGACTTTCATTTGATTCAAACAGCTTTGTCTGAATGTGTTTGACTTTCATTTGATTTAATTAGGTTTTTTTAGATGTTTTTGACTTTCGTTTAATTCAATTAGCTTTGTTGAATACATTTAACTTTCATTTGATTCAAAAAGCTTTGTTTGAATGTGTTTGACTTACATTTGATTCAATTAGCTTTGTTTGGATGTGTTTGACTTTCGTTTGATTCAATTAGGTTTGTTTGAATGTTTTTTACTTTCGTTTGATTCAATTAGCTTTGTTGAATGCATTTGACTTTAATTTGATTCAAAAAGCTCTGTTTGAATGTGTTTGACTTACATTTGATCTAATCAGCTTTAATTGAATGTGTTTGACTTTCATTTGATTCAATTAGCTTTGTTTGAATGTGTTTGACTTTCATTTGATTTAATTAGGTTTTTTTAGATGTTTATTACTTTCATTTGATTCAAATAGCTTTGTCTGAATGTGTTTGACTTTCATTTGATTTAATTAGGTTTTTTAAGATGTTTTTTACTTTCATTTGATTCAATTAGCTTTGTTGAATGCATTTGACTTTCAATTGATTCAAAATGCTCTGTTTGAATGTGTTTGACTTACATTTGATCCATTAGCTTTGTTTCAATGTGTTTGACTTTCATTTGATTCAATTAGCTTTGTAGATTGCATTTGACCGTCATTTGATTCAAAAAGCTCTTTTTGAATGTGTTTGACTTTCATTTGATTCAATTAGGTCTGTTTGAATGTGTTTAACTTTCATTTGATTCAATTAGGTTTGTTTGAATGTGTTTGACTTTCATTTGATTCAATTGGCTTTGTTCGAATATTTTTTACTTTCATTTGATTCAATTAGATTTGTAGAATACATTTGACTTTCATTTGATTCAAATAGCTTTGTCTGAATGTGTTTGACTTTCATTTGATTTAATTAGATTTTTTTAGATGTTTTTGACTTTCATTTGATTCAATGAGCTTTGTTGAATGCATTTGACTTTCATTTGATTCAAAAAGCTCTGTTTGAATGTATTTGACTTACATTTGACTCTGTTAGGTTTGTTTGAATGTGTTTAACTTTCATTTGATTCAATTAGCTTTGTAGATTGCATTTGACTTTCATTTAACTCAAATAGCTTTGTTGAATGTGTTTGACTTTCATTGGATTCATTTGGCTTTGTTCGAATGTTTTTTACTTTCATTTGATTCAATAAGCTTTGTAGAATGTATTTGACTTTCTTTTGATTCAATTAGCTTTGTTTGAATGAGTTTGACTTTCATTTGATTTAATTAGGTTTGTTTGAATGTGTTTGACTTTCATTTGATTCAATTGGCTTTGTAGAAAGCATTTGACTTTCAATAGCTTTGTTTGAATGCATTTGACTTTTATTTGATTTAAATAGCTTTGTTTGAATGTGTTTGACTTTCATTTGATTTAATTAGGTTTTTTAGATGTTTTTTGACTTTCATTTGATTCATTTAGTTTTGTTTGAATGTGTTTGACTTTCATTTTATTTAATTAGCTTTGTAGATTGCATTTGACCTTCATTTGATTCAAAAAGCTCTTTTTGAATGTGTTTGACTTTCATTTGATTCAATTAGCTCTGTTTGAATGTGTTTGAATTTCATTTGATTCAATTAGACTTGTTTGAATGTGTTTTACTTTTGTTTGATTCAATTAGCTTTGTTTGGATGTGTTTGACTTTAATTTGATTCAATTAGCTTTATAGAATGCATTTGACTTTCACTTGATGTAAATAGTTTTGTTTGAATGTGTTTGACCTTTTATTGTTTTAATTTGAATTTTTTAGATGTTTTTTACTTTCATTTGAGTCAATTAGATTTGTAGAATGCATTTGACTTTCATTTGATTCAAATAGCTTTGTCTGAATGTGTTTGACTTTTCATTTGATTTAATTAGATTTTTTTAGATGTTTTTGAATTTCGTTTGATTCAATTAGCTTTGTTGAATGCATTTGACTTTCATTTGATTCAAAAAGCTCTGTTTGAATGTGTTTGACTTACATTTGATTCAATTAGCTTTGTTTGAATGTGTTTGACTTTCATTTGATTCAATTAGCTTTCTTAAATGCATT
>NW_018743265.1:0-22692 GCF_001683475.1 Chenopodium quinoa | reverse complement strand
GGCTTAACCCTGACAGAAGAGGAGGAGGAAATTATATACTGCGAAGATGAAGAGACGGAAACGATATCAAAAACACTTAGGCTTTGCCTTGTTGGAATGCTTCTGACCTTGACCCTGTTCGAGGCGATGCAGAACACGTTGAGGATCGCTTGGAGGTTGATGAAAGGGGTTGTTGTTCGTGAAATTGAGAACAAATTATTTATCTTTCAATTCTTTTCTATTACTGATAAAATCAAAGTGCTATTGAAGAAGATTGAGGAAGGAGTTCAGCCATTAGAAATCTCCTTTGATACGATAAGAATGTCGGTCAAAGCTGAAGATGTGCCTCTAAATAAACGCACTAAGTCTATTTACAAAGTCTCAGTGGCCTCAAGTATTGGTAGATTTATTGAATTGATGAGTCTGATCCGATAGGGTGGAGCAAGTTTATGCGGTTCAGGGTGGATTTGAAGTTGGATAAACTGCTTAGGAGACGTATGCGAATTGCTACCTCGAATGGAAGTAAACTCATAAAATTCTCTTATGAGAAGCTGATGGATGCATTAAACCAGTATATGTCAACAACGTATGAAATATGATGACGTGACCCCTGTTTCTGAATTACTTTATGGGATGTGACTGAGAGCTTCACCTATGAGAAAGAGGAGAACTGTTGACCATAAAAAAGAAGAGGAGTTAAAGATGTGCCAAGAGTTCACAGGGAGTCTACGAGAAAGTAAGGCCAAGTTAAAAACTAAACTTTGACAGGGGCGAATAAGGGGAAATTCCCTGTTTTTGTTTCTCATGGGGGCATTTTCGTAAATAAATCAACTAATTTTTTCATTATTGTGGGCTCCACAATTGAATAAAATTGAATAAAATTGTTGGTTTATTTACAAAAATGTTTTCACTATGAGAAATGGGGCTCCCTCGCGAATAAGGCAGGCAGTGGTGGAGTTGCTTTAATCAAAGGGGCTGCTATGGTTTATGATAATCCTGTGGCAAAAGAAGGATAGGAGACTGGTGAAGTTTTTGCAGATGATGATATTGATATGTAAGAGAGCAATTCCAGATTCTTGAAAAGACGGAGATTGGAGAGAATGTCAACTAATATGGCCTCATCGGCTGGGAAAAATAATGAACCTATTTTTGATACTCATATGTAAGACAATCCTAATGACTCGAGTTTTGTAGCTATTCCTTTGTCGAGTGGTGGTAATTTGATCTCTAATATCAATGAAATAATGGCGGAGATTGGTGATGACCAATCCCGCCGATCCTAATAAGCTACAACTGTCGAGGGCTTGGCAACCCTCGAGCAGTTGGTAGGCCCGAAAGTTGCTGAATACAGAGGGTCCGGAGATTTTTTTAATGGAGACTAAATTAGGTGTTCGAATAATTAATAGAGTTAAAGATCGTCTTTCTTATTAGTTTGGCCATTTTGTGGATTCGGAGGGTAGGTCGGGTGGTCTTGGTTTACTAAGGTCTGATAATGTTGATGTTGTGGTGCTGTCATCCTCTTCCCATCATATCGACTATACTGTTCGAGGCTTATTTAATAATGAGATTTGGAGGCTCACGGGATTTTATGGGTGGGCTTACAACACCCAAAAATTTCTTTACTAGGAGCTTTTGAGAAATTTGTATAGTATGTCTGACTTGCCATGGTTGGTTGTTGGTGACTTCAATCAAATTCTTTTTGAAGCTGAAAAGAAGGGTGGTGCCCCTCGGGCACAGCGTGAGATGGATGATTTTCGGGAGGCGCTAGATTACTATGGTTTGCAAGATCTAGGGTACAATGGAGAATTATTTACGTGGTGGAATAAGCAGGCTGATCCGGATGGTATTTGTGAGCGTCTTGACATAGCGGTTGCGTCTGTTGATTGGATTACTTCAATCTCACATGTTGCTGTTTTTAGCCTTCCAAGAGACAGGTCTGACCATGTTCCTGTTAAAATTACAAATGTTGTAGGGATCGGAAGAGGTCACTACGACACTCAAAGAATCACCAACTTAAGACAACCAACCAAATATCCAAACCAATCAATCCAAAATATCACACAACACGAATATGAAATATGGACAGCAATATTTCACTCACAAAGCATCAATAATAAGCGGAATAAAATACAAGTAACACACACGAATTATACGTGGAAAACCCCTTCGATGCGAAGGATAAAAACCACGGGACCTCTTGAGGAGTCCACCCTTAATATTCTCTTATTGATAATAAAATTGAGGGTAAAATGAACCCAATATAGTTCACAACAATTCACAACCCACCAACAACAATAAACAATAAGAGATCAAAAATTAGAGAGCAAAAGAGTAGAATTCACCCAAAAACAGAAGTTCCGTCCAGAGACGACTGCGACCAAATAGAGCTCAAAACAACGATCCAGCCGTCCAAAATGAAGCCCTTGATGTCTGGAACAAGCTTCCAAAATTTGAGCACGATCTAACGGTGAAAACTCTGAAAAACAACCAGTTTTGAAGGCTTCCCAGAAAAACTCCGAAGTTGAAAGCTCTTGTAAAAGAACTCTAACTCTCTCTCTATTTTTTTGTGTGTATGCTCAGCTGCTAGCTGCCTCACTTGGTCACTTGTTTACCACAAGATTTTCCATCTAAAACTTCCAAGAGAAGCCACAAAAGTCATCCCCAAAAGCTTCTAGAAGAAGCCACAACTAAAGTCCCTAAATTAGACTTAATTCAAGCTAGTAAAATGTAATAAAAATGGACCAAGTAAATGGACCAAAACAAGATACATTTTACTTCAATTGGGCTGGACCCATAACAAATGCCCCTTCTGGTGGGGGTGAAAAGAAGAAATTTAGGTTTGAAGATATGTGGCTTACATCTCCGGGGTGTGAGAGAGTTATCAGGATGCATGGTGTAAAGATAGCGAGCTGGTTAATGCAGCAGATGTCATTGTGAAGATTAAAGAATGTGTTACAGCTCTTTAGAAGTGGTACTAGGAGGAGTTTGGGCATATACAGACGAAAATTAAAAAAGGCAAGAGAAAGATTGGCCTACTTAGACAATTGTGCTCCAACTGAGAGAGTAGTGGAGGTAAGAAAAAGAGTGTCAAACAATCTTGATGATTTGCTGCATTTAGAAGAAATAATGTGGAGACAGAGGTCGAGGATATTGAGCCTAAGTGACGGAGATCAGAATACAAATTCTTTTCATATCAAGGCATCCAGAAGGAGAAAGAGGAATTTTATCAAAGGTGTTTATGATGAGAAAATGGTGTGGAAGACTAATCCGGATGAAGTGCAGAGTGTAGCGCAGGGATACTTCCAGAATTTATTCACCTCAATACGACCTGAGTTTTATGAAGAAACTATTGCTGGCGTTCAGGGAGAGTGACAGAAGAAATGAATGAATGTCTCATCCGATCTTTTGATCCGGGTGAGGTTTATACTGCACTTTTCCAGATGCATCCAAGTAAAGCTCCTGGTCCAGATGGAATGAATGCAAATATTTTTCAAAAGCACCAGCATATAGTTGGGAAGGATGTGTTAGAGTATGTCATCTCTATGCTGAATGGTACGTCTGATTTGTCGTGAGTTAATAATACCCATATTGTTTGTATTTCAAAAATTAAAAATCCACTGCTATGAAAGAATATAGGCCTATTAGCCTTTGCAATGTGATATATAATATAGCCTCAAAAATGTTGGCAAATAGACTGAAGTTAATTTTGCCAGATGTTATATCTTTGAATCAAAGTGCCTTCACTCCGAGAAGGTTGATCACAGATAATACATTGATCGCATTTGAGATGTTCCATTATATGAACAGTTTGAATTCAGGAAATAATGGAAAATATGGCTGTCAATCTTGACATGAGCAAGGCATACGATAGGGTCTAGTGGATTTTTTTGGAGAAAGTTATGTTGACTATGGGCTTTCATGCTGATTGGGTTCTTATGGTTATGAGCTGCGTTTCTACAGTCTCACACACGATTGTAGTAAATGGAGAGGCATCGAGTGCATTTGTTCTGGAGAGGGGCCTCCGCCAAGGTGACCCCATATCACCAGTGGCCGACTTGGGCTTAGACCTGGTGGGTCAAGTGACTCACCAGGCCCAAAAAAATTTTAAGTTATTTTTTTTTTAAAAAAAAAAAAAAAAAAAAAAAAAAAAAAAAAAACTAAAATCAGTTTTCCCCAAATGACCAAATCACGAATTGATTTCAAGCCCTAGCCTTCTTCAGTTCTTCTCTTCGCCAATTCGCCTCTTCTTTTTAATCCTTCATCAATCATCTCCAACTCCAATTCGCCTCTTCGCTAGTTCGCTTCGTCTTCCTCTTCGCATAATTTCAGGTTAGTAGATGCATCTTTCGGCTTTTTTTTGTTTATTTATTTATTTAATTGTTGATATTACTTGTTAGTTATGAATTAGTAATACTAAATTTGAACCCTAAATCCCTAATTGTTCAATAATCAACTCAATTTCAGAGAATTTTGCATTATTTGAAATTCTGAATTGTGAATTTGTGAAATGTTTGACACTTTGACAGTGCTCTTCGCGACTTTGCTAGCTTGCTCACGCCTCCAGTGCTGGTTGTGCTGCTGGCCTGCTGGCTGCTGCTCGCCTGCTGCCCTGCTCCACTGCTCCACTACTCTGTGCTCTGTCCTCTTGCTCACCGTTCTTCGCTTCGTCGCTTTCTAAAGTCTAATCTCCTATTCTCATTTTGCTAGTAAGTTGATTTCTAATTTTTAGTTTAAAATTCTAATCTTCAATTTAATTCAGTCTAATTAGTTTATTATATTAAACTTTGGTTGATTTTGTTGTTGTTTGTTTGGTAAACTTTGAACCTTTTGTTAATGTTGTTGGGTTTTTGTCTTTTTGATGAAATTTGAACCTTTTTGACCATGTGATTATGTGAATTGTGGTTTGTTTGGTAAAATGATCTTTGTAAATAATTTTTATGGGGAATTTTGCTTGATTTAGTTGATTATTTATTCAAATTTCAGAGATTGAAAAAAACAAATGGTCTGTCAATTATAAATCAAAATTTGACTTTTGCTCACAAAAATAATGAATTATTTTTATTTTTTTTTTGTAATTTCCACATTTTCAATACCTTGACTTTTATATGGGCCGAATATGGATCAACTCAGATCACTTCGGCCAGCTTGGATTGAGGCCCGCAATAATCATGTGTTGCGACCTTGCGTAATGCTAGGACTTTTGCAACTCATCATGCTGTCATGCAACTTATGCAAGAGTTGTACTTTTGTCATCCTTTTGTATAGACTAAAAAAAGCTCATGCGATGCACGATTTTCCATACATATATCTCAAGAAAAGATATTTTCTATACACTCTAAGTTTTTTTTTTTTTTTTATAATTATTTGATTTATTTTACAATTTAATAATTTCAGACAAAAAAAAAAACAAAAACAAATAATAATTTAATTAAAATGATATTGCCAATTACAAAAGTATAATTTTTTAATGTAAATTATAATGCGACTTAATTTATTGTTGTTTTGTATTTTATTCGTTGTTGTTAGTTAGGTGACAATAATATGATATCTTTAAAAAAAATGAAAATATGATATTTCATTGATTACATATTAGGATAAAATCTTTAATGTGAAAAGATAATAATTTTTTATTTTTAAAATTTAAATCCTAAATCATTATTAGTTGCTTTTTACACTTGAAATTAAACTCTCAAATCTATGTATAATTTTGTATATATCTTGTGATCTCTTGATCTATAACAAATTATCTGTCTTTTCAAATTTTTAGACATAAAATGTTTAAAGAAGGTAAAGTTTTTTATTGCATTGTAAGTTTTAAATTTTTTTATGAAAAAACATCTTATTAATCGGGTATTTAGATAAAACCATTAATTTCATAAGATAATTTTTTATTTTTTTAATAATATAAATCCTAATATCCCACGGTTTTTTATACATAAAATCTCATAAAAATAATTTTTGTAATTATCATACTCATAATATTTTGAACATTAAAAATAATAGTTATTAGATGTAATATTTCGATGTTAAAAAATTTGTATTAGAAAAAAATTTCGATAGGATCAACAACTTTGTTCACACCAATATCTCTTCCATCTAATAAAAGTGGATAAATAGAACATGTTATCAAAAATAAAATTTATATAAAATTAATCTTTATAGTTTTATAAAATAAATTAAAATATTTACCAAAAAGTGAATAATTGTTGTGAAATTAATCTAAAAATTGTAATTATACAAAATTAAATCTATGCATTGGAATTTTTTCATCATCCCCAATTGCCCAAACAATAGTATTTTGGAAAATTGAATCATTATTTTATTGTCGCTGACAATGCATGTGATATTGCTTCTTATTTGTGACGACTGAAAAGTATCTAATAGAGTAAATTTTTTCCTTCAATCAATTTTGAACAAAATTGTAGAATAAAGTTAAATTTAACTGAGGCATGAACGTAATCACCCTGTAATTAAAAATAAAAAATTAAGTTAATTTTATGACTTAACTAAGTTACATAAATCACAAAAAATTTGTTTAATCATAAAATTAATTGATAAAAACTAAAAGGTTCATTAAAAGGTTAAAAAAATGTAAACGATTTATAATGATATAATACCTCCTCATCCAATAGGATCATCAGGCGAGAAACTCACACTTTGATATTCTATAGATTTTTGCTCGAATATAATTCTCTAATTAAATTAGATCTGCATGTAAAAACAAAATTCAGTAAACAAAACATAAACATGTAATCATTAAGTATCCCAAATAAACACAATTTAAGCAATAATCACAAATATACATTTAAACATGGGTTTTTAAAAATTAGGCTAAGAATTACGTACCCAACCATTGATGACCTAATAAAACTGACACAAATTAATGACACAAAAAATTTGCTTGGTTTGGTTTTGTATTGGTACGAAATTTTATTTTTTTAACATAAAAACTATCAAAATTTATCTTATAATAGTAGGTATATAAATCCTATATCTAAAGATGATTATTTTAAAAGATAATTTTTAGTTTTTTAAATAAATTAAATCCTAATAAATCAATATTCGTTGTTTTTACTTACGTGGAAAAATTCTTAAATCTCATTCGTCACTTTTGTTTAGGTGGCAAACGAACTTTTTAATTCCAAAATAAAATAGAAATCTAATTTTTAATTGGTCGACAATATACCTTTGCTTATGTGGCACGCCGAATGCTCTCCAAAAATGCCTCCTTTATTTATATATATATATATTAGATTAGTTTAGATTAGTAAAATAAAATACTCGTATTTTTATCTCTATTCTATTGCACGCAAATAAAGCAATCAAAGCCGAAGCTTGCATAAACTACTTACTGCACATAAGTAGCCACCCTGGTTTTCCATCCCAACATCAAAGCCTAAGTATTCAACTTACGTAAACTCTTTTGTATAAATAAATAGATATAGTAAAATGAAGTTTGGACATTAATTAATCACAAAGTTTTCCGCCGTGGAACACTTAGCTCTTAACTGATTTGCTTTTACTATCCTAAGTTATTTTTTTATTAATATACGGAAATACCTAGAAATTTCTTTTATATAGGTTGGTTTAACGCGGATTAATGCTTTATAATTTTTCCATTCCAATAAGAATGCATCACGCATTTGTCTTGTTGACCGTTTTAAAAGAGTTGAATCAATTACTTCAGCATATGTTAAGCATGCAACTTTCTCTTTCTTATGACAATATCCACTTAATATATTTCTTTTTCATTATCCTCCTTTTATTAAAACTAGTTATTTTTGGGGAGCTCTTTTAGTGGTTGACAACATATGTAATATTTTTAGGAGTATAAATGTCCGCACACTAATTTAAGAGTTTTTTTTTTAAAAAAAAATAACTTTAATGAGGGAGAATAAGTAAATAAATATTTTAGAGGGTATAATTGTCCAAACACTATTCATAAGAGATAAATCATTAAATCACATAAGGAAATCTTAAAGCCAATTAACATCACATTAATAGGGGCATATAGATAAATAAACATTTTTAAGGATATAATTGTCCTTACACTATTTATAAGTGTTATCTCATACTTTTTAAAATGTAGGGATCATTAATCACTCATTTTTAAGGATATAATGGTCCCTTTATATTTTCAAAGTGCCCTAATTTTACCAACACATGACATTTGATAATGCAAAACATCGACAAATAAAAATTTAATAGTAGATTTTAAAAAGTTAATATGCGAAAATAATATATTGATAGGATTCTAACAAATTATATACTAATATAACCATATATAGTCTTATGTATAAAGCACAAACATTAGCTAAAGTAATGTAAGTGAATAATGTAAAAATTATCATAGTGGGACATTAAAAAAACAACTGAAAGAAAAATAATACGAGTTATCCTACAATTAAATAAATTATTCTTAAACTCTGTGTAATTTCAAGTGAGACAATTATTTTGGAACGGGAATAATAAATGTTTTCTCAATAAGAAACAATATACATTGACAATGTATTCGGCCAATAAATTAAAGATTTTTTCATTGACTTATTTTTAAAACCATATTTTTAAGTCGTAACCAACGTGATTAAAACATCATCACTTCGGATAATTTTATTTATTTCCTCCAATGATCTCTCGTCCTTTTGATTTCTTCATCTTCCTCTCACTTTCTCCCTCTAATATCTCTTTTTATTTGCTTACTTTACTAATAGACTATTATTTTTACTAATCACATGATAAAATGTTCTAATTATGGCTCGTTACTATATAATGTCACAAGCTATTGCAAACATTTCTCCATCATCCTCTTTTCTTTCACTCTTCATATATATTATCTAACTACGCACAATGATACTTATACCAAAAATGACTACACTACAAGCCCTTTCTAGCTTCATCACAGTCACACCAACGCATGTAATGTCACATGCAAAACCTAATTCCTTCAATTTTTGTTGTCGTCAACCAATTTTTTCTAGTAATCAACCTCTCTCCCTATCCCAATCGTCCGATTTTAGCCTCCGATGCTGCCCACCACATCGTTCCTCACTTAGCCCTCAACAATGTTTACCCAATCAGTAATTCCTTTTCTTCTAGTTAATTACTTATATTTGTTCACCACATTCATAATTTAAGTTTTTCCTTAATCTTAGCTTGTATATAACAAGAGATAAATTGGTGAAAGTCATAGTCTATACGGAGTAATATTAGTTATTTATGTTTTTGGACACTCTTAATAACAGTCTACTAATTGAATATTTCATGTGTATTCTTATTGCCAGGATGAGTGGGTTTCTAGAGATCGAACTCAAAGTACGGGACTATGAATTGGATCAATATGGTGTTGTTAACAATGCAGTCTATTCGAGTTATTGTCAACTTGGTACGTACATACTACTACGTTACAAAAACATGCATTTATGTTAGTTATATGGTAGGGTGTAAGTTAAATTTAATATTATTTTAACGTAAAAATATGTGAAGTATATATTAAGGTGTATTGATGACATGCATGTTCTGCTTTTAGCCTCTTTGGGATTAAAAAAATAGGAATTTTTTCTTTTTTTTTTTTAAAGTGTACAACTTTACAATGATTTATCCTAATAAAAAGAAAAGGAAAGTGAGTCATTTATTATTAAAATGTGACTATTTATGGAAATTGACACATCCATTGATGTTTATTAAATTATACACAGCACATCATGAGATATTAGAAAGCATTGGTCTGGATGCTAAAACAGTGGAGAGCAACGGCGGTGCTTTAGCGTTGTCAAAACTTTCTCACACTTTCCTCGCACCACTTAAGGTACATATGCACATTTCGACCTTATTCATTGAATCATTATTGGCTGTTTATTTTGCATTATTGAGAGTAGAAAGTAAAGTACTTCCTTGTTTAGTTTTTAAGTGTACCTGTTTGACCGGCATAATTTTTTAGAAGTTTGGGTTGAATTTTTTGTAATGATATGCATATGAGAGGAAAGAGTTGTACTTGAAATAACGGAGGGAATGAATATCATGTCAATGTTGGGATTGGTTATCATTGACAGACAACCCAAACTTAGGGTATGCTTCAACCTAAATACTCCATTTGTACATTATTGTTTAGACCGTTTTGACGCAGTAAATCTGTGTTACTCATTGTGAGAAACATTTTTGTTTCTCACAGTGGCAGTTTCGTAAATAAAATGTACCATCATGACTAAAGTGGTACAATTTTATCATCCATTTCGTAAATAAAATGTACCACCGTGACTAAAGTGGTACATTTTATTTATGAAACTGTCACTGTGAGAAACAAAACGTTTCTCACAGTGAGTTACGGGGGCGCCCTCGTTTTGACGGTTTTAATATAGTATTTACTAGGTACAAAATAAAAAGTATTGGTTATAATAGCTGAAATTTTTATAACAAATTATGTAAAATAATACCTGAATCTTGTAGAGAAATTTTTCTAAGGTTTAAAATTCAAATGAGGTCAATTGACTCCATTATTATATTGTTATGGTGGCTCCGCCCCTTAACTCGTGTATGTAAATGATATTCAGTTATGACTTGCCCTTGGCCACCCGACGAAATTTTATAATAATACCTTACTGACGCACTTGCGTGCTTATTTCGTGTAATGCAGAGTGGAGACAAGTTTGTTCTAAAGGTGAAGGTCTCAGAATCCTCAGCTGCTCGTATATTCTTTGAGCATTATATCTACAAGTTGCCAAATAACGAGGTTTGATTTTTTCTTACTCTTTTACTAGCTGTTATTGTTGTTTTAGCTTGCTAATTAACTAACAACTTCCACAACCTTTTGTATAACAGCCGATTCTAGAAGCAAAATCAGTTGTTGTTCTTCTTGGCAAAAATTACCGCCCTGTTCGTATGCCTACAGAGGTGAAATCCAAGTTAAGGCAGCTTATGATGCATCAAGAAGCGGGCGCAACGCTTATTGATCATGCTATGTCTACTGCTCCCTCGCTGTTGAACGGGTTGATGACCATTCCAAATGTTTGTGAAGCAACAGCAGGGTAACTTAGAGCATGATTAGGAGCAATGTTAATCATGTATGTTGGACAATTTGTGTATTATAGAAGGTCTGTAGTTCCGCAATTTGGAATGTCTTTTGTTAGGATGTGCGCTTGTGAATTGTGTGTAGTCAGGGTATGTTATATAAATGAACAATTGTTACTCTGTTTCTTCTAAGATAAATTTCTTAGTTTAACAAGCACATAAATGAATCAACACGAAACTTTAATCAATAATATCATAGATTAACTAAATGGTAAAATTAGAATTTAAAATTTGAAATTCCAAAAAGGATCTCTGAGATCAAGCCATAGTTCAATTAGATAATCACTTGAAATAGTATACATAGATTGTTGGAAGTATGACTAATAAATTTTAATATAAATTTTTATTTATTTCATATTTGTGGATATGCAAATAATAAATTTAACAGAAACTTTTGTGTGTGACTGGTCACACTGTGTGGCCAGCTAACACACAAGTAACAACCCCTGACCAAGTAACCCTTGACCAGCCGAGTAACCCCTGATCGACCTAATAACCCCTGACCGACCTAGTAACCCCTAACCAAGTAACACTACTAGAAATAGGTTGTTTTCCGACGGACTCAAATTCCGTTGGAAAATTCGAATTTTCCTACGAAATATGGTTCTGTAAGAAAAGTCCGTCGGAAAAGCTGAGTTGCGACGGGAAATCCCCTCGGAAATATTCCAACGGAAATTTTTTCCCTCGGAATTTACTAATTTCGACGGAATATTCCCTCGAAAAATTTCCTTCAGAAGCTGAAAATTCCGAGGGAAAAAAATCCGTCAGAACATAGTAATTTCCGAGGGATTTTAATTCCGTCGGAAAGTTCCGACGGAATTTAAAGCCTTTCCGACTGATTTTGACTTAAAAAAAAAAAAAAAAAAACCTACAAAACCCGGAAACCCTACCCTTTTCATTTCTGTTCTCTCTCCTCTCTTCCGCCTCTTTTTTCTTTTTTCTCCTCTCCTCTTCGTTCTCCTCCTTCTTCGTTCTCCTCCTCTTCCTCTCTGCCTCTTTTCTTTCTCTTTCCTGTCTTCCTCTCTCTCTCTCGCTTCTCTACTTCTGTTAGTTTCTTTTCTCTTCGCTTCATGGTCGTTGAAAACCACCGTCAAAGCACAACCACAATGCACCGTCGTCCACCATCGTTAAAACGAAGGTTTTTGGGTCAAATTCGACCATGAAAACCGTAGATCTAGAGTTTTCATAGTCGAATTTGGCCTTCTAAACCCAAATTTGAGGTTTTATGCAGTGGAATCAAGGTATGAATCTTTTTTTTTGTTGTTTTCGGATTTTCTGGATATTTGTGGTTGTTTTTTTTCTATTTTTTCCGGAAAATTTTCGCTTTTCTGATTTTCTAGATTTTCTGGAAATTTTCTGATTTTTTTGGAAATTTTCTGGAAATTTTCGGATTTTCTGGAGGTGGGCAATGGGGTTACGGTGGTGTGGTGGGTTGGGGTGGTTGGTTACGGTGGTGGGGTGGTTGGTTACGTGGCTAATGGGGTTCCGGTGGTGGGGTGGGGTGATTGGTTACGGTGGTAGGGTGGGTTAGGGAGTGGCTAATGGGGTTACGGTGGTAGGGTGGGTGGGGTGATTGGTTACGGTGGTGGGGTGGGTAAGGGGTGGCTAATGGGGTTACGGTGGTGGGGTGGGGTGGTTGGTACGGTCGTGGGGTGGGTTACTGTTTTTTTTATTAAAATTTTCGACGGTAATTTCGTTGGAAGCATAGTTTTTCCGACGGAATATTCCGTCGGAAGTTTACTCGGAACCTTGCGACGGACTTTCCATTTAAGTAAAAATTGACTCCGACAGTTAAAAATCAGTCGGAAATTCCGTCGGAATGGACTTTTCCGACGGAATATCGCGAAATTCCTACAAAGTGTAATGCGACGGTGCTTATGGATGGAATTTCAGGGTTTTCTGAGGGATTTTTTCCGTCGTTGATTGGCTGTTTTCTAGTAGTGTAATAACCCCTGACCAACCAAGTAACTCCCGACCAAGTAACCCCTACTAACTGATAACCCCTTTTCATAAATTAATTTTAACTCTACTGTTTGAATATCAAATAAAGTTTAATTTCTGGAGAATAGAGGAATTGAGGAGAAGGAGAAGAACAAACCAACTCGAGAGTAGAACCAAAAACAATCATCAGGGGTTCGGTGGTGTTGTTGGCCGCTGCAGATGAACCGAAATTGGTGCAATTGGGGTCGTTGTGATGGTGCGAAGGTGCAGTGGTGGTCTGTTGCGGCGGTTCGGTGGTGTTGTTGGCGGCTGCAGCTACAACTAGGTGATTGTGTGGCTACCGATGCTGCAGCAGCAACGGTTCGGTGGTGTTGTTGGAGTGCGTGGGTGAGTTGGGCGGCGATGGTGGAGTGCGGTTGTGGCGGTGGAGGAGGGTGGTGATTGGTTGTTGTTGCTGTTGTGATGAGTCGGGCTGAATCGAAACTAGGGGCTGGTTAGGTTGTTGGCTTGATTGATTGTGGTGGCTGAAGGATGCAGGGGTGAGAGGTGGAGTTGTGGTGTAGGATTAAAAAAAAACAAAATTATGGCTGGCCACACTAAAGTTTGTCTAAATTTAAATCTAAATTTCAACTTAAGATATTTAGAAGTAGCTCGATAAACAAACTTATTTTATTTATATGTGTGATAAAGCATCATTGTCCAAAAATCGAATTTGTACGTTCTGTATTATTCATAGAGACTCTTAGCAATTCAATTGATCTCCACTAATACATAACTCTTTCTTCTAAGTGTCCTACAATGAAATAGATTGATGAACACTATTGATCAATCTATTTCATTGATCTCCACTAATACATAAGTCTTTCTCCTAACTCTTTAGCTTTCCTTTTCTCTCTCCTTCGATTTCCTTCTCCATCACTGCGCCGCAAGCAACGCCATCGATGGCTAGGGTTTTCTGAAACAAGTTTCATTCAAATTATCTCCTGTTTCATTCAGTTTTTGTGAAGTTTCACAATTAATCATGCTTTTCCTTTTCATTATTTGTAACTTGATGTTTAAATTTCAATTATACAGATTTATTGATTTTTTTTGTGCTACTTTGTAGAGGATTGCGATTAAAGGGTGAGGTACTCCTTAAATCATCGAGGCTCAATTGAAATGACGTACTCCTTGATGTTTAATTCTTGTTTCTGTTTAACTTTTAGGATTTTATATTGAAGTGTGCGAATTTTACTTCGATTCAAATTATAAGTACTTAAATTTTAAATTTTACTTTGATTCTTTTTTAGATTCAATTTCTAGGGTTTATGTAATTGATTCTTTGTACGTTAGTATGCATTATTAAATTGTACGTTATGGAAGTGACTAAATGATATATGTTTGAATGCTTTGTTGTGCGGATTTGGTGCCCTTTTTTTGTTTGTAATGGTTTTGTGAGTATAGTAGTATCTAATGTGATTTTGAAAATAAATTTGGATGTAAATTTATGTGATTATGAAAATAATTTATGTGATTTTGGTGCCCTTTTTGTTTGTTGTTTTTGAGTTTCAGTTTGTATGTGATGTTTGATTTTAAGTTTGATTTTGTCCCTTTTGTTCGATGATTATTGTAATTTTTTGATTCTTAGAAACCTCTTTTTAATTTTTCTAGTAATTTTGATATCTTGTTCGATGATGGCAGGAGGTGGATCAACAAGCAGCAACCCACCCAAGCAGAGGAAGAGAGTTGAATCTGAGTCTCCCGTGCTTTCTCTCGCTGGTATTTTTCTCCCTATATCTAAACCTAGGTTTTACTTTTTTTATTTTTGATTCATGTTTTTCAGCTATTAGTGTTGTTTAACCCTAATTTTTTTTTCAGGTTTTTAACCTTGTGTATTCAATACATCGCTGTTTAGATTATCATAACGATAATAACATTTTTGGAATTTCCCGGTAGTGTTATCAATCCCGTGGTGCAGTTTTTCTGAACACTAGTATCTTATAACAGTTTTTCAAATGCCTAAATGTCACTGCTGATCAGAAGAAAATCTTTAAGAAGGCATTTCATGGGTATTATGATGTTGTTGCAGAAGTTCTGCATACTGAGCATGTTGTAAGTCTCCATACCTGTCCACCCCCTCTATTTTATCTGTTTTCCATTCAGCTTCACTTTTATGTGTGTTCTTCATAGTATTTGCGCTGAGGTTTCATTGTCCGTGCAAAATTATTTCGATGCTGTATCTATTGTGTGCTCTTATCATTGGCTTATTCACATTTTTTTTTTGTACTGAGAAGCTAGAGGGCATAGTATATCACTATCATATTGTGCTTTGAAGCGCATATTGTACTCCCTCTATTCTGCATATAATGTTCTAATGACCTGTTCCAAGTCAAAGTGTGGTTAGATTCCTGTAAAATATGGCGATTTCATATGCTGTATGCCTGTATCTTATGTCAAAATTTTCTTATAGAATTTTGAAATACTATTTTAGGATAAAAACATTTTGCATAAGTTAAGAGAATTTCTTCATTATAATTCTGTCTTGAAGGCCACAAAATGTCAAGTGGGAATGATTACAAGGGAGTAAGAAAATAGCATTTTCTCTTTTTGTATCTTTCATAATTGTCAGCCAATTTGAGTATCTAATGTACCTGAGTTTGGGCAATATGTAAGTTTTCTCGAATTAGTTCAGCCAGATCTGCTTGTGTGAACCACGATGTCAAATAGTATGTAATTTATTTTATACAAAAACTTTACGCCTTAGTGTAAACCTGAAAACACAAGTTTACCAATTAAGGTGGCTCATTAAAATATGTGCACATGGTGGATGCCATTGTGTTTCAGATCAAGGGTTAGGAACTTAATATCCAAATTTTGTGCTTATTGTTATGTAAACTGACATGTGCGGTTGTGAAATTGTGTTGATATAAGAAACACCTTTGGAGTATTTGTATCAATCATGATTGTCAGTCAATTTAAGTATCGATGTACATGACTCTATGTTAATTGTTAGTTATCCTGAAATAGTTCAAACCTGATCATCCTGCTTGTGCCAAGATGTCAAGCAATTTGTTTACTTTACACAAAAAGTTTATGCCTGGGTGTAAACCTGAAAATTTGAGGCTTCCAATTAAGGTGGCTCATTAAAATGTGTGCACATCTTATATGCTGTGAAGTGGTGGATGCTATTGCGTTTCAGATCAAGGGTTAATGAACTCAATATTTCTGTTTTTGTTGGAATAGGCTGCATGTGCCAGACAACCAGGTTTCCCTATACTGCCTCTAAGGGAACTTCTTAAGAGGCATTGAATATTGTTGATGTTGATGCTGTGTAACTTGATCCAGCCTTTGTAGCTGTAGCCTGTAGGGTTTACTAAGTTTTTAGTGTGTAGCTTTAGTATTTAAAAAATAACTTACCCTTTGAAGACATATAACAATGGTGAGACTATCAATGTCTCACACTCTCACAGTGCACTTAGTATACTTATATTAGCTACAAATGTACTCATAGCATTGTAGGACATAAGTGGCCGGGGCGAATTTGGTGGATACTGGATACCTGTCTTGCATATGCACTACTTAGTATTGTAGCATTATAGAGTGACTTGCTTTATTTAAGCTATCATTATCTCATTATATGAATAGTTTTTTTTATTTAAAGATGAAACGCTTTGATTTTTACTCTATTTTAACACTCTACTCTCTTTAACATTAGTGATTAATAGTTAAAGAGAAGCATTGTGATGTGGGATTTTGTTGAGTTCTTCTCAATGTATATTTTCAAAATATCTTTTTTTTTGGTGTAAATTTTACACAATTAAATTGTAAGGATATTAGTGGTTGAAGCTATACACTAGCAAATGTGAAGACAGAAGTGTTTAATTTGTAAAAACAGATTAAGTACTCCGTACATTTTATCAATGAAAAATGTAATTCTTAGGAATTTGTTGTGCTCCTTGTTCAAGCTGACTGATAGTGAGGTGCACTATTCCCAAAGGTGCCAAGAACATAGTCTTGTTGTATTTGCCCATGCACTTATAAATCTGGTGTTAAATGAAACCCTGCACCTAGCAAGTTGACATTTTGTCCTTTCTTGTGTATTATACAGGTGCTTCTTGTAAATTCAGCAGCAAAGGACTTTTGGCATTGTTTTGATGACTGAAGCAAAGGAAGTCAAGCCATCTGGTGACTGGTGATGACATTTCTGGGTCAGTGGACAATACAAATTCGTAAGCTACAAATTCACTTCGTTTACTGGGCCGGCTGTTTAGAGGAATCAGCCGCCCAGACCTCTTTTCTTTTCTCATCTTTGTTTGACGACTGTTTCTGTCGTCCTTCTCTTTTGTCGAACCTTTTTCCGTCCGACTGTTTTATCGTACACAGATCAGTTGCCTGTATATAAGCTTCTGCTTCAATCAAGGCCTCTTGAAGAGTCGCCACCCTTTTTCGAACCAAATCAAATTTGAAGGTAGACCCGTCTTTGAGACCCCTAAAAAAGTCGGTATAAGCTACCTCATCCGGTAACCCTTGAATCTGTATTCTCATCAGGTTGAACCGCCTGATGTAAGAATGAAGCCCCTCCTTCTCGCCCTGCTGAATTGTTCCCAAATCAAGGGTCGTTTTCTTCGCAGGGATGTTCATGGCGAAGTTGGAGGCAAACAAGTAAGCAAGCGTCCTGAAGCTGTTTACACAACCAGTCGGCAGGTTGCCGAACCATTGCTGTGTGCGATTCCCTTGAGAGTCGCTGGGAAACACTTGCACCAAGTCGGATCATCCAACCCTTGAAGGTACATCAGGTTGGTGAATGCCATCAGATGGTCTTCTGGGTTAGTAGTGCCGTCATAGGCGCCTACTAGTACATTTTTTACTTTGGCCGGCTGAGCGGCTTCAGTAATTTCCTTGGAGAAGGCCGACGGCTATTCACCAAGTCTAAGCAACCGTAGCTGCCAGTCCATAGGTTGGACGTTTTTTGCTGCAGGTCCACCAAATGGAGGTGGCTGCATAAAATACTGTTGCGGCACAAATGGTAAGTTTGGTACCGCCTGGGCACTATGAAAGACGGACTGACGGGAGGTGCCGCCTGACTGACTCTCATGGTACGACTGAGTATGCCTAATCGAGGCATTTCGCAAACTGTCTTGAAAGTTTGAAGTAGAAGCCGACTCTGACAATCGGTCACTCTTCTTCTGCTCTAGCAGTAGCCGAGCATCTGTGAATGTTTGCTTTGACCCATCCGCCTGAATATGACGAACCGGTTTCCTATTTCCTGTAGGATAACGGAATTTTGTGAAATCAAGGGCAGGTGGCTCTCGCTTCCTAGATTTAGGATGAGGAGTCGCCTCTCGCCTTGAACTGGCTTCCTCTTCAATGAAGTGGAAGGTTTCTTGGCCGACTGCTCCTTGACTGAAGCAGGCGGCTTCTTGTTGATCAACTCTTGAATCTCTCCCTTGAAGTCCCTCATGAAGGTCATGAGTTCGTTTCTTGTGATGGGAGCAGACCCATCAGTCGGCTGTTGCCGAGCAGGCGGTGCGCGCCTGCTGGCCCGCTCCTGTTTGAAGATGCTCCCCCCCCTCGGTATGACGGGTACGTCGGGCCCTTAGGGTCCCGTCTGGAGCTGTATGAGTTTCAACTTCAAATTCACTTTCGGTGTCATGGTCCGACTGAACTTGAGGGTCGTTTAGAGGACGCCTCTTTTCAGGAGTCGGTACAGACTTGGATGCCATCTCTGAAGTACTCTCCCCACAGACGACGCCAAATGTTTCGGGGTTTTCTGATGTCCTGCGGGAGAGTTACAATTCCGAGACTGGAACCGGACGCCTGTACCTGCAAAATAACGGAGACTCCTGAGAGCTCCGCCTCCAACGGTCAAGTTAGTACCTGATTAAGGAGTAATTAATACGGAAATTAAAGTAATAAGATCTCTCTAGGTGAGAGTGTTTAATGTAGGTAATCTGCTTTGTTAGCGAGATTAGCCGGTTATTAGTGTGTTCCGTAATGTTTCTGTTCTTCTCTGTTCTTCAAGTGAGATTAATTGCTTGATCCCCTTTAATGAGGATTAATTAAGTATTTATAGTCTTGAGAAGCGTGCCACTCTCTAGGTTTAGGGTAAACCTAGGGCTGACCGGGCCTCTAAACAGGATTGGGCCTTGTTGGCCGGTTTTCCCATTTGGCATGGGTGGACACGTGGCGTGTCTCAATTGGTCCGTAGAGGACGTATCTGTGATTGACACGTGGCAGGCTTCTATTGGCCTACGTGAAGGACACGTGGCGAACCTGGTTGGTCCACTTGTCAGACGGTGATTGGTAGATAAAAATCCCCTAATCACCATCCACTGCATACAACAAAAAACAGAAGATGAAATACAATAACAACAAATAAACTTAATTAAAAGACAACGATAAATATAATAAAAGACATACCGCTTCCGTGGCAGTAGGCGGTGGCACATAATCATCATCGCTGTGGTCGAGATCAGCGATCAACCTCGGGTGCGAATACCGGTTGAACCATTCCATGTAGTAATGGTCACACATGGGAGTAACCCCAGAGGGCGGCCGCTGCAACTCCGCTGTCCATAATCGAGCCACCATCGGAAACTGGTCCCACGTCCCGGTCATGATATCCGGCCATTCCACGACGTACTCCCTCGACGATGCAGGTCGGACCGCCTTCATCGGGCACGCCGGGGAGGAGGGACAACTTGGACAAATCCAAGCTGGCGAAGACAACGCTGGGGCATGTACGCTTCGACGATGTCACGATACTGAATGAGTCCCGTGTACAGGGTCCTGGGTACCCTAACACTAGGGTTCGGGCCGAAAGGCATCCAGTTCATCTGTACAATTACAACATATAAAATATAATAACATGAATATAATATGTGCAAATAATAAAATGTAGACTCTATAAATAAACGTTACCTCTAAGGGGGACAGCCTGTCCAGCAATAACCGTATCGATCGGAGGCGGTCAACGGACTTCTTCTCCGAGCGCGGACTCCACGCACAAGCACGCGGCATCCCCTCATCAATAGGAACTGGGTCACGATGTGGTCGCAATGCAGGAAAGTACTCGTATATCCAAGTCTGCAATAGAGTCAGACACCCAGTGATACCTGTCGCGTCAGCCCGACTCGCAAATCCTAGTTGGCGATACAAATACGCCAACGTAGCCGATCCCCAGGAAAACTGGCCTACACTGTCGGGGTCACACGCATCTACGATGTCGCGTGGCCTTAGCTTGTTTCCGCCGCTCTTATCCGGAAACAAGGTACATCCGAGGAGTAGAAAAACATAAGCACTCAGCTGTGCGTCGGGCGTCCTACGTGCACTCGGGTACAAACACCGCTGCAACACAGATGCGATCTTCACACCTCCGTGTTCCCAAACACCTAGCGCCTCGGTGTACAGTGCAGCCCTGCCAACAACCGCCGCGAATCTGCCTGATCCATCAGCCACAGCACAAAGTCGTTTACCCTCAACACGAATCCCCAGAATGGCCTCGACGTCATGTAACATGATCGTCATCTCACCAAACGAAGGTGAAAAGAGTTTGTATCCGGTTGCCATCGCTCAATGAAAGCCGTGATCAGCGTACTGTCAATCTTATCGTGCATGGTGGCAGGAACGTGCTTCACCCCAGTGCCCTCCAGTCGCTCGAACATCTCGCTCTCCGCCGGCCAGGCCTCAGCCCATGTACGCAAAAAACTACAAGTCTTTTCCCGGGTATGACATTTCAACAACCCCGTAACTGAAGGCCTCTCCTGGTCCTCCCAAATACGAGCAGCTATGTGTCCTAGAAAGCTAGGAATCACACTCCCCGTCAACAGGCCCACCGGGCACCTCACTCCTAACAACCCAAGAATCATTACCCGCCCTCGACCGTTTCCTGCTTGCCCCAGAGACAGTGGACGCAGATGATGTGCCAGATCTACTAACAAACCTACCACCCCTACCCTTACGCACCTCCACCATATGCGTCTCGTACATGTCATCAACCCTCTGACTGAATGGACCGTAATCATCAGACGGTCCACTGCCATCGTCCACATCCTCATCCTCATCTGCGCCCTCCTCCTGCTCCTCCTCCTGGTCACCCTCCTCAGCATCATCATCATCGTCATCGTCATCCTCATCCCGACGGTGGATCCGTTCTCTACGAACTGAGGCCGAAATACCACGGGATCTGACATGTCTATGCCCGATCTCCACCACTGAATAACTTCTACTAAGAAGCTCTATATTCTTCCCCCTACCATGACGACCCTACACAAAATTTTAAAATATATAAACATACAAAAATTTATACGATAAATAATCATCATCGCAAATCAAATACACTAAAAACAAACAAATAATAGTAAACAAAATATAAACGTAGAAAAAATACAACGAAATTAAAAAATTTTATAAAAATAAACAACAAAATATAAAAACAATTCAAAATTATATTACAAAAAAAAAAAAAAAAAAAAATTTAAAAAAATTTTTTAAAAAAAATTAAAAAAAAAAAAATGGGGGGGGCGCCCTGGCTGGACGCCCAGCCGGCGGTGGTGGCGCCAGATGCAGACGCCGCCACCAGTTGGCTGGCGTTTGGGCTGGACGCCACAGCCACGGCTGCGGCGCTTAGACTAAACGCCACAACCGTGGCGGTGGCGTCCAGCCAAGGCGCCAGCCAACTGGTGGCGGCGTCTGCATCTGGCGCCACCACCGCCGGCTGGGCGTCCAGCCAGGGCGCCCCACCGCGTTCACGGCGGTTTTCCCCTTTTTTTTTTTTTAAACAAAATATACCTTTCCACCTTGGGACATCCTTCCCTCCGCCGCCGCCGCCACTTCCTTGCCTTGCCGCCTCGACATTGCCGTTATTTTGAATTTTTTTTTTTTTAGAGAGGTTGAAAGAAGATGAGTGATGAGAGTGTGAGTGATGAGAGTGTGAGTGTTTTATTTTTTAAGGTCAAGGGCAATTTTGGGAAACCAAGTGAATTTTGTGGGCTTTATGTAGTAATTTGTGGGCGATGTTTAACAAATCCCTAAAATTTTCATATCTTACTAGTTACTACACATGCAGTCTACGCATCTACACATAAGTAGAGAATGAAGAATACTTGCAACAAAATTGCTTATACTGCAATCCTTTTTCAGCTTCACGTCATAGCCATGCATGTAACGTCACATGCAAATATGCAAGGCCTTATTACGTCAATTTAATTAATACTTTCTCATGTATTGTAGGTGTACATATTCAGAAAAAATGACGTATAATAAAATGAGATAAAGTTTAATTTAGGACATTAATTAGCAGAGACAGATCTTGGCTAAAAATATTAGAGGGGCCGAGATTTAAATCTTTTACCTTTCGCTCAAAATTAATCACTATGTCCTAATATTTTATAAGTAAAATAAGGTTATTAAGTTCATTAACTAATTAATTACAATAATTTACCGAGGCCGGGTCCCAAATGGCCCGGTGGAAGGTCCCCTCTGTTAATTAGCCACATTGTTTTCCACCTAATAAATAAACTTTTGGTCAATTAATTATCTTGGAGGAATTTACACAAGGGATTAATTGATTGATAAGCTTTATTTGTTATTTTTTAATAATTTAACTATTTTAGGAAAATATCTTTACCTGAAAAAATAATTGTTACAACTCACGCGATAATACATCGATAACATTTTCCGGCCCAATACATTTAAAAAAAAAATAATTAATCAAAATTTCTGATTCCA